>NC_088235.1:61964124-62206812 GCF_036934945.1 Oncorhynchus masou masou
TGAGCATCATTTTTTTATATAGCCTACACTTTCTCATTCTGAACTTCTAAAGCAGTTGCACCTCCCAACACTGCCAAAACATCAGCTATGCTGGTGTCGGCTATCGCCGGTTAACGCTTGATCTGATTGAATCCAGGCTTTGGTCTCCACACCTTATAACTGGATTTTCAACATTGCAGAACCAATAATATTTTTTGTAAACTTAATTTTACAATTTTAATTGAGAAAAAGGCATGGACAAAATGATTGGCACCCCGGAGCTCGTACTTGTTTGTACAGCCGTTGGCCAAGATAACCGCTTGCTGCACATTTCTACTGGCAATTTGGCCCACTCTCCAGCAGCAAACAGCTATTTCTTCAATGTTTTAGGGGTTCCCTCCACCAACAGTTATTTTCAGATCTCGCCATAGGTTTTGGATGTGATTCTTCTGGAACCCTTCCAGGTTGCTTTTGATGTGTGTTTTGGGGTTGTTGTCCTGCTGAAAGACCCCCAATCTTCAATGGAGGGCAAGCTCATTGATGACTACAAGATGCATTTGTCTGCAGTTATCTTGGCAACGGCTGTGCAACCAAGTACTAGCTCTGGGATGCAAATCATTTTGTCCATGACATGTCTTTATTTTCTGAATTCAAATTGTAAATTTACTTTACACAAATCAAATTGATGCTGCAATGCTGAAAATCCAATTGCAAGGTGTGGAGACAAAGTTTTCATTAAGGGCTGTTCTTGAATTGCGGTGGCATTTGCGTTCCTCGTCTTTGCAACCATGAAAAACACTTAAAGGATAGAAGCTTTTACTCACCAAAGTAACAATGCAGTGTGGTCAAAGACATAGTAACTTATCTGTAGTCACGATTTGGTTACGTATAACAACAAGCAGTGGGGAACCGTCAGGGCCCTCTACACCCTCAGAGAGGGCCTAAAGATAGATACAAATCTGTATATATTTTAATATATTATAATTTGTAATTTTGTTTTCATTGATTTAATCTTTGTCTTAATTGTAGTGATCTTCCTATTGAATTTCTTCAGTTTGTGTTGGAAAAAAGGGTAAATATCCAAATCAGAATTTTTCTTTGGTAGTCTCTTGGTAGAAATAATCTCTGGGCTCCACACTCATTGGCTAGGCCCTCAGGCTTTGAATAGAAGTCACCAGCCAACTTCATTGACATTGACGTCAGTTAGAGCATCATTTTGGAATGACGGTAGAATCAACCAATCACAAATTGTCTTGTAATAGGTGGGACAATTGTATGATGCCTCAAGGCCCTCTAGAGGGCATACGTCAGTAATTCAGAGCCAATAGCGAGCCTTATCTTGTTTCCTCAAGCTTTAGCCTAGCTAGCTGGCTAGCTTTTTGCAGTGAGTGTACATAACGATGGCGATGACAATTGCAGAGAGAGTAACCGAGGACGATGTGGTGGCTAAATTGTTAGTATTGCCCTTTGCAAGACTAACTTTTAATGAAAAGTTCAATATTTTACAGACCGGGAGACCAACTCCTGCACTGCCTGATTTGGTGGAACGAGGAAATAGTTTTGAAAGGCATTTTCAAGTTAATAATTATGATTTCTATCCGTGGATAACCAGCAGTGAGCTGACAAAAAAGCTTTACCGTTGGAATTACCTACTCTTCAGCACCGATAATAGCTCAACCTGGACAACTGGTTTCAAATATTTAGCCTGTTTGACAAAGTCAGCATTTCGACACCAAAACGCAACTTCACACCTGCGAGCTACAGTGACTTTAAAAATATTCGGGGACTACAAGAGTAGACCTTTGTAACCCCCTTTGTAACCATCATGGTTGACGAGATGACAGACATCAGCAATGTAGCCCAATTGTCTTATGTGTTGCGTTACACTACCAATGGTGGTGTGAAGGAAAGGTTTTTCAAATTTGAGGATAAACAGGGCAGAAGTGGTTGCTGCCCGAATTATCAGCTTTTTAGAGGAGTGCGAATGCAAGGCCAAAGTTGTGGCACAGTGTTACGATGGGGCCGCAGTCATGGCCTCTGGTATGAATGGAGTACAGGCCAAGGTGAAAGAAACTATGCAGCAAGCTCTGTTCATTTATTGCCATGTGCACACTCTTAATACATAGTGGACCATCACAATGACTCTGACAAAGACACCGTTCACAGCACAGATGGATACATGATGCACCTGACAAGCTTCGAGTTCTGCTTCCTGCTTATCCACGTTCTACACCAAATTTGCGTACTCCGACGTGCTGTTTGGAATATTGCAGAACAGGCAGTTTGACATGAAGTTCTGCTTGTCCAGGGTGGACAACTTCTGCAACACCACAGAGAGGGGAAAAAGGAAAATTCGATTTCATCTTTGAGGACACTGAAGGAGAACGGTGTTCCAAGGGGGCGCAGGACACATATACAAGGAGACGTCCGCGGGCAGTACCAACAGCTACACAGTGTGATCATCGACAACAATGTCACTCAGCTAAGAAGCAGGTTCAATGACCATGAAAGGCTCATGTTCCTTGCCCTCCTTGGCCCACAAAAGTTCCTAATATAAAGGGAAACACCAAATGCTGCATTCTCAAGTCTCAAGGAAAGCTATGGCCCTAATTGTGATTTGCCACGAGGGTAAGACTGAGGGTAAGAGCCCGGCTGATCTGCTCCACCTTCTCCAGCAGAAGAGACTAATTGAAAGTATGCACAAATTGTATCTGCTTACCTGTCTAGTTTTGACCATTCCAGTGTCCACTGCATCTGTAGAAAGAACATTTTCTGCACTAAAAAGGATCAAGACATATTCCAGGAACACCACTGGACAGGCCCAACTGTCAGCACTGGCTTTGATCTCTTAGAACTTCTTTTGGATTTAAAATCAAAAGACAATGTCACGTTTGTCGTAACAAGGAGACCAAGGCGCAGTGTGATATGAATACATCTTTTAATAAATGAACACTTAAACTATACAAAACGACCGTGAAGCTAATCCAACGAGTGCTGACATGTAACTACACATAGACAATAACCCACAGATAAACCAAGGAATATGGTTAACTAAATATGGTTCCCAATCAGAGACAACGATAAACAGCTGCCTCTGATTGAGAACCAATCTCGGCAACCATAGACATATAAACCCCTAGACTAGCAAAACCCCTAGACATACAAAAAAACTAGATAATACAAAAAACCAAACACACCACCCTTGTCACACCCTGACCAAACCAAATAATAAAGAAAACTAAGGTCAGGGCGTGACAGAAAAGCTATTTGAACTTGCCATTGCCCATTTCATAAAGGACAGGAGAATTAATATTTTTAAATGATAATCATAATGGTGAGTGGAATTTGTTTTCATCTACAGCTTGCTTTTTGTTGCTCTCTCATTCATATAATTTTGAATACAATGTGTAAAATATTATTTCAACTTTAGATCACTGGTTGTGTGGTAAAAACAAAGGTAATGACGTTGCAATAGGTACATGACATTTCGTGTTATGGTGCATTCTTTTATTGTTGCATGCTTGAGATAGAACATCGAATACAGCGCAACTTTTTTTCTCTCTGACAGCATATACTGTCTGTGGTCTTGAAACAATGTGAGTAGTTGTGTGGTTGAATTTATTCCACCACTATATCAGTGACGGTTTGTTTTGGCAAATGTTTCTTTGAAACGATGCAACTGACGTTTCTTCTAATGTGGTTCCTGCTATCGATATTTACAACCGTTGTGTACGTGTGCTACATCCTAAACCACGCAACAGCCGATGCGTGGCTTAGGACCGTTTGACTCTGTCATCAAAGAATTGCTTCTCCTACAAAGGTGTGCAAAAGAAAGGTCTCAAGTCATGCTCTGTATACACAGGCATCCGAGTTCTCTATCTATATGTATGACGTCAGATCTTTTTCCGCAACTGATGGCCTAGTCACAATTCGCCACTGCTACAAACATAATCCTAAAAAAATATATATAAAAAAAACATTTATTAACTTACTTTGGGATCATTTCTAAACTACCCAAAATGCACTATTTCTCTAAGTCATATGGAGAATCTACTCGAGCTGTCTATCGTTAGCCACTATCAATGCATACCGAGTGTTGGCAGTGGTGAGCTTCAATCTACCAATCATGAGGAGGTGTGACAAACATGTGGGGGCTGCATGATCCTGCTCGGCTGCTCCAAGCAGCTCTGACTTCTTCTGCACCAACAGGTTTGACTCTGGCTCTAACAGAAAGTGGAAAATCATTTCCTGCCTGCTCCAATTGTTCAGTACCTCGACTATTCTTTGTTTGTTTTTCGTACTCTAATTTGTTTGGTCAACTTTTCGACCTGTTCTTTGTAAAGTACACTACCAGAGTTTTTCAAATATGGCTTAGTACTAGCACGCTACAGTAACTGAATGACTGTGCTGTTGTGATCATTTCCATCTGTCTGGAGCCTTCCTCCGATCACCATCTTATTGTTGACTTCCCCTCGTCTCCTGTGCCCAATGCCGCCTTTGCATTATTGTCTCTAGAATCTATCTACTTTGTCTTTACCTCACTATATTCATCAGATGTTGAAACTTTTTCTGTCATGACTTCGGCACTCTTCGGAATTCTGATCGGTTTTATGTAACTCAAAACATTTAAAGGTGAGTTGTAACTTTGCATTGGTACTTTTTATGCGTATACTAATGCAAATCCATATCTTACATGTGGTTATGTTATGACCCAGTAGATTTATTGTGACATGTTTTTAGGAATTAGGGATATCTACAGTTGAAGTCGGAAGTTTACATGCACTTAGGTTGGAGTCATTAAAACTCGTTTTTCAACCACTCCACAAATTTCTTGTTAACAAACTATAGTTTTGGCAAGTCGGTTAGGACATGTACTTTGTGCATGACAAGGGTCATTTTGCAACAATTGTTTACAGACAGATTATTTCACTGTATCACACTTCCAGTGGGTCAGACGTTTACATACACTAAGTTGACTGTGCCTTTAAACAGCTTGGACAATTCCAGAAAATGATATCATGGCCTTTGAAGCTTCTGATAGGCTAATTGACATAATCTGAGTCAATTGGAGGGGTACCTGCAGATGTATTTCAAGGCCTACCTTCAAACTCACTGCCTCTTAGCTTGACATTATGGGAAAATCAAAAGAAATCAGCCAAGACCTCAGGAAAAACAATTATAGACCTCTACAAGTCTGGTTCATCCTTGGGAGCAATTTCCAAACGCCTGAAGGTACCACATTCATCTGTACAAACAATAGTACGCAAGTATAAGCACCATGGGACCACGCAGCCGTCAAACCACTCAGGAAGGAGACGCTTTCTGTCTCCTAGAGATGAACGTACTTTGGTGCGAAAAGTGCAACTCAATCCCAGAACAACAGCAAAGGACCTTGTGAAGATGCTGGAGGAAGCAGGTACAAAAGTATCTATATCCACAGTAAAACGGGTCCTATATCGACGTAACCTGAAAGGCCGCTCAGCAAGGAAGAAGCCACTGCTCCAAAACCGCCATAAAAAGCAAGACTACGGTTTGCAACTGCACATGGGGATAAAGATCGTACCTTTTGTAGAAATGTCCTCTGGTCTGATGAAATAAAGAGAGAACTGTTTGGCCAAAATGACCATCGTTATGTTTGGAGGAAAAAGGGGGAGGCTTGCAAGCCGAAGAATACCATCCCAATCATGAAGCACGGGGATGGCAGCATCATGTTGTGGGGGTGCTTTGCTGCAGGAGGGACTGGTGCACTTCACAAAATAGATGGCATCATGAGGCAGGAATATTATGTGGATATATTGAAGCAACATCTCAAGACATCAGTCAGGAAGTTAAAGCTTTTGGCAGAGTATAAAGACTCCGGGAGTCTGCGAGTTTCAATACAATGTTTAAACATCCTCAACATAAGAGAAGTAACATTTGCTGAACATGCTTTGTAAAAGTATACCAAATCCATCAGGGCCAGTCGCTTTTCCGTTAGGGAAGGAACACACTGCAGAGACAACTTCTTCTAAAGTTACACTATATATACACTTGGTGGTTTCAAACTTCTTCCATTTAATAATTAAGGAGGCCACTGTGTTCTTGGGGACCTTCAACGCTGCAGAAATGTTCTGGTACCCTTCCCCAGATCTGTGCCTCAACATAATCCTGTCTTGGAGCTCTACAAACAATTCCTTCAACCTCATGGCTTGTTTTTCTTTCTCTGACATGCACTGTCAACTTTCGGTACTTATATAGACAGGTGTGTGCCTTTCCAATCATGTCCAATCAATTGAATTTACCAAGTTGAAGAAACATGTCAAGGATGATAGAAACAGGATGCATCTGAGCTCATTTTCGAGTCTCATACCAAAGGATCTGAATACTTATTGTAAATAAAGTATATTGTTTTTAAAAATATAATACATTTGCAAAAATGTCTAAAAACCTGTTTTCACTTTTGTCATTATGGAGTAGTGTGTGTAGATTGATGAGGATGATTTATTTATTTAATCCATTTTAGGATAAGGCTGTAACATAACATTTCAAAAAAGGGAAGGGCTCTCAATACTTTCCGAATGGTTAACTGTAAGTGCTGATATTGTGAAGTGGAAACGTCTAGGAGCAACAACAACGGCTCAGCTGCGAAGTAGTAGCCCACACAAGCTCACAGAAAGAGACCGCCGAGTGTTGAAGCGCATAGCACGTTAAAATCGTCCAACTCTATGTTAATGCCCATGATTTTGGAATGAGATTTTCGACAAGCAGGTGTCCACATACTTTTTTATATACAGTATGTACATATAACTAGGAATGCAGTGACAAGGCAGCAGGATAGATAATGAACAGCAGCTGCAGCGTAGTGATGAGTCAAACAATGTTTGTGCAAAAAGGGTCAATGAAGATAGTTCAATAGTTAACCAAATAGCTACATTTCAGGCTTCAAACAAAGATATAAAACTGTATTTTTTTGTGAAGAATCAACAACAAGTGGGACACAATCATGAAGTGGAACGACATTTATTGGATATTTCAAACTTTTTTAACAAATCAAAAACTGAAAAATTGGGCGTGCAAAATTATTCAGCCCCTTTACTTTCAGTGCAGCAATCAGTGAGGATCTCTGAATGATCCAATGTTGACCTAAATGACTAATGATGATAAATACAATCCACCTGTGTGTAATCAAGTCTCCGTATAAATGCACCTGCACTGTGATAGTCTCAGAGGTCCGTGAAAAGCGCAGAGAGCATCATGAAGAACAAGGAACACACCAGGCAGGTCCGAGATACTGTTGTGAAGAAGTTTAAAGCCGGATTTGGATACAAAAAGATTTCCCAAGCTTTAAACATCCCAAGGAGCACTGTGCAAGCGATAATATTGAAATGGAAGGAGTATCAGACCACTGCAAATCTACCAAGACCTGGCCGACCCTCTAAACTTTCAGCTCATACAAGGAGAAGACTGGTCAGAGATGCAGCCAAGAGGCCCATGATCACTCTGGATGAACTGCAGAGATCTACAGCTGAGGTGGGAGACTCTGTCCATAGGACAACAATCAGTCGTATATTGCACAAATCTGGCCTTTATGGAAGAGTGGCAAGAAGAAAGCCATTTCTTAAAGATATGTTTGAAGTTTGCCACAAGCCACCTGGGAGACACACCAAACATGTGGAAGAAGGTGCTCTGGTCAGATGAAACCAAAATTGAACTTTTTGGCAACAATGCAAAATGTTATGTTTGGCGTAAAAGCAACACAGCTCATCACCCTGAACACACCATACCCACTGTCAAACATGGTGGTGGCAGCCTCATGGTTTGGGCCTGCTTTTCTTCAGCAGGGACAGGGAAGATGGTTCAAATTGATGGGAAGATGGATGGAGCCAAATACAGGACCATTCTGGAAGAAAACCTGATGGAGTCTGCAAAAGACCTGAGACTGGGACGGAGATTTGTCTTCCAACAAGACAATGATCCAAAACATAAAGCAAAATCTACAATGGAATGGTTAAAAAATAAACATATCCAGGTGTTAGAATGGCCAAGTCAAAGTCCAGACCTGAATCCAATCGAGAATCTGTGGAAAGAACTGAAAACTGCTGTTCACAAATGCTCTCCATCCAACCTCATTGAGCTCGAGCTGTTTTGCAAGGAGGAATGGGAAAAAATGTTGTCTCTCGATGTGCAAAACTGATAGAGACATACCCCAAGCGACTTACAGCTGTAATCGCAGCAAAAGGTGGCGCTACAAAATATTAACTTAAGGGGGCTGAATAATTTTGCACGCCCAATTTTTCAGTTTTTGATTTGTTAAAAAAGTTTGAAATATCCAATAAATGTCGTTCCACTTCATGATTGTGTCCCACTTGTTGCTGATTCTTCACAAAAAAATACAGTTTTATATCTTTATGTTTGAAGCCTGAAATGTGGCAAAAGGTCGCAAAGTTCAAGGGGGCCGAATACTTTTGCAAGGCACTGTATTAAGTAGTCTTATAGTTTGGGGGTAGAAGCTGTGGTAACAGAGAGAACAGTCTACAACTTGCGGTCGGATGCCAAGCAGTTGCCATACCAAGCGGTGATGCATCCAGTCAAGATGCTCTCAAATGGTACAGCTGTAGAACTTTTGGATCTTTTGAGGATCTGAGGATGTCATGGCCGCTAGCATTTCTTAATGACCAAGCTTCAAAACGAGGCCATATCAGGAAGTTCAGTCCCCCTTTAAAGTCTCCAGGCTAACAGCTGGGACTGCGCTGATTTTCTGGAATCTGTCTCCACTTTCCCCCTCCTATTCCCTCTGTGACATCGCTTGTGTAGAATCTCAAGTTGTGTTTTCTATATAGTTTGTCAACCGAATGCATGTTAGAATAACGTTCAGTTTCTGAAGTTGAATGGTACACAACGCAGCATCAATATGTATCAGAAGTTAAAATATGTCATCAAGTAGAAGCATGTGATGTGTTTGCTGCTTCCAAAGTCATAGGCAAAGTACAATAGACATTTCAGTGGATTGTGTCCTTAATAGCACAAACAGTACACACACGCCACACGCACGCACACACGCACGCACACACACACACACTCTTTCAGGGAAATGTTTGTGGGCTGTATATGCATCCGAGGACATATGGCTGTGTTTCCAGCGGCGGTGAAGGTCCCCACAGACAGCCATCTGCTCCTCAGCCTCACCCAAGGCAATTCTCATTTACCAACAATTAGAGCTGACCCAGACGCCTCCCAACCAAAAATAAGGCCATTATGAAACGACAGACAGAACTTCAACATCTATACTGACACTTATGCATCCTCAATGGGATTGTGATGGGTCACCTAGACCCAGGCACGTGCACAGACAGAGCCCGGATGCTGGAGCACCTGCCCTTTTGCCATCTAATGAAAAAAGTGCCCTTTTGATTGTTGGTGTTTTTTTAAACAAATTACTTTTTCTTACGTGTTTTGTCTCTTTTCTCTCTTGTAACTTTAAATGCAACTAATTGCCTATCAAACTAGATCATTTCTCATAAATTTATGAATCTTGAAAAAAGTCCCCTTTCCCGCTTTTGGCATGCACGACCTACCCATCGGCGCAAAGCCTGGTGGAGAGTTTGAAATGAATATCGCCAGTTGGTTACTTTGGAGTTGCTAGCGCGTGTTGTCTCACAGTCAAGAACAGGGAATGAGGCAACTGCAGTTCAACTGTCAGTAGCAGAATAAATTCAAATCAAGTAAAGACTAGTTTGTTTGTTTTGACAGAATGGCCTTGCTAACTAGCTGATTCATTTAGCCTATATTAGCAATGACAATAGCCCAATAGCCCACCCTAGAAGTGGTTTAAGTAAAGATATCCAACTCCCCTTCAACCCCCTTCAGGCCTATGTTTTAAAAAAGTAGGGATAATATGGCTACAGGAACAGTAGAAAAGTATGAATGGAATTATGGTCGATTTTTAAAAAATCTTATATTGAGCACCTGTCCCACCAAAGGGCTGTACATGGCTCTGACTAGATCCGGGATCCAGGTCACCTAGATTACAAGATAATTTTCTACAGAATATTTACCTGTCAATCGGAGCTCTTTCTTTACCCTTATTTTACCAGGTAAGTGACTGAGAACATATTCTCTTTTTGAGCAACTCTCACAAACTCCAAAAAGTTAAACTAACCATGGGTGAAAAGTACTAAATCATCATACTTGAGTAAAAGTAAAGATATCTTAATAGAAAATGACTCAAGTAAAAGTGAAAGTCACCCAGTAAAATACTACTTGAGTAAAAGTCCAGAAGTATCTGGTTGTAAGTGAAGTAGTGCAAAAATAACTAAATTGGTATACTAAAAACTTAAATGTAAATGCTATACATCAAATTCCTTATATTAAGCAAACCAGAAGGCGCGATCGTTTTATTGTTTTTTTACAGACAACCAAGGGCATCATTTACAAAATGCAGTTTGTGTGTTTTAGTGAGTTCGCCAGATAAGAGTCAGTAGGGATGGATGGATAGGTGTGTGAATTGGATTATATTGCTGTCTTGCCTGAGCATTCAAAATGTAATGAGTACTTTTGGGTGTCAGGGACAACGTATGGGAGTAAAAAGTACATATTTTATTTAGGAATGTAGTACTTCAAATGTACTTCAAAGTATTTTTACAAGTTACTTTACACTACTGCAACTAACACCGACAAAAAGTTCAGTAAAGGTGCAAGATTAAGCCAAGTCTGCAACAATGTGTGATATAAAACTCATTTCCGAAATGCAATGAAATAGATGGTAGAGATGAATAAGATACTTTCTTCCTCATAAAGGGAACCGATGGCGACATTTGCTGTGGTACAAGCAGCACAGAGCTCTTTGGAAAGGTTAAGCCACTGCGGATGTCAGAGCTGCATTCCCATGAGAAAGGCGGTGCGATTGACATTTTATACCAAATGAACAGTTTAACACCGAAGGATCCATTCCAGCATGATCATTAAAGGTTACAATAAATGAACAGTTTAACACCAATGCTCCAGTCCAGTGTGCTCATAAAGGTTACTACAGCTTCTACGGGATGTTTGCATGTTATCAGTATGTCAAGGCATGTAGAGTTATATTTGATTACAAAGAAGTAATTAGCATACATATAGGCCATGTACAATGCCTTCAAAAAGTATTCACACCCCTTGACCTTTTCCACATTTTGTTGTGTTACAGCCTGAGTTCAAAATGGATTAAATTGAGTTTTGTTTGTCATTGGCCTACACACAATGTCCCATAATGTCAAAGTGGAATAATGTTTTTAGACATTTTTACCAATGAATTAAAAGTTCAAAGTTGAAATGTCTTGAGTCAATAAGTACTCGACCCCTTTGTTATGCAAAGCCTAAATAAGTTTAAGAGTAAATATATGCTTAACAAGTCACATAATAAGTTGCATGGACTTGCATGTGCGCATTAATAGTGTTTAAAAATGTTTTATGACCACAGCATTTCTGTACCCCACACATACAGATAATTGTAAGATCCCTCAGTTGAGCAGTGCATTTCAAACACAGATTCAACCACAAAGACCAGGGAAGTTTTCCATGTTATGGGTATGCTTGTAATCGTTAAGGACTGGGGAGTATTTCAGGATAAGAATAAACGGATTGGAGCTAAGCACAGGTAAAATCCTAAGAAAAACCTGGTTCGGTCTTCTTTCCACCAAACAATGGGAGATGAATTCACCTTTCAGCAGGACAATAACCTAAAACAAGACCAAATCTACGCTGGAGTGGCCGAGTTACAGTTTTGACTTAAATCTACTTGAAGAAACCTGAAAATGGTTGTCTAGCAATGATCAACAACCAATTTTGAAAATAATAAATGGGCAAATACTGCACAATCCATGTGTAGAAAGCTCTTAGAGACTTACCCAAAAAGCTGTAATCGCTGCCAAAGGGTATTCTAACATGTTTTGATGTAGGGCTATGAAAGTTATGTAAAATGAGACATTTCTGTATTTCTCATTTAAAATACATTTGCACAAATTTATAAAATCATGTTTTCACTTTGTCATTATAAGGTATTGTGTGTAGATGAGTGAGGAAAAAGCATCAATCTAATACATTTTGAATTCAGGCTGTAACAACAAAATGTGGAATAAGTAAAGGGGTATGAATTCTTTCTGAAGGCACTGTATAGGATGGAATAGCATTCAGATGAGTTCCACTGAAACACAATCTTTACTAGATAGTGTGAAGACAGACCTATGTTTATTTCTGGCCAGGGTGACTCATGGGGTGGGTCACAATTCTCTCTTATTTTTCCTGAAGTGTGCACTTGTTCACTTCCACTCATTGACTTAAAAGAAAATTACGAGTACTGTATATTGAAACGTCCTTTAGCACATGCCAACACAAATCCAAATGTTTTAAAATTTGAGGAGGGAAGTGAACGAGTGCACACTTCAGAAGAAAAGAGAGATTATTGGGACGCACACAAGAAAGCATCTAATTATCATCCATTTTGTCCATGATCTCTCATTTGAAAATAATCGGATGTTAGGGAGCATTATAAGATACATGGATAAATAGGAAGTAATGGCAGGGATTTTTTTCCCTACTTTCCTGCATTTTTGACTTTTCCAATTATATTCATAAAATAGTTTACAACGTAAAAATGAAAGGGTAATGGTGCACTCTTGTAGTCTATAGTAATGGTACCATCAGAGGGTTTTGTTACTATCCTATTACCACCCAGGCCCTGATTCTGCTTCCTTCTCTGGCACTACCATTAAACAAAGGCCAGTCCATTTCCCTCCCTGTGCTTCCTTGAAAGATGTTGCTGATGATTATCTCTATCTCATGATGGGGGGGGGGGAGTCTGGGCAGACAACTAATGTGGCAGATAACAGAAATGCAAATAAGCTGAACAAGCATCTGCTGCCCAGAGAAAGGGAGATGTTTAATGCCAACTAGAGATTGGCATAAAAAGGTTCTGGGATGAGTATCAACCAAACTACTAACACAAACCTTATCCTCCAATGCCACTCGCACACCGTCGCACACACACCAGTGGCGGCTGGTGAGAGGAGCTATAGGAGGACGGGTTCATTGTAATGGCTGGAATGGAATAGATGGAACGGTATCAAACACATCATAGATATGGAAACCACATGTTTGACTCGGTTCCATTGATTCCATTCGAGGCATTACAATGAGCTGGTCCTCTTATAGCTCCTCTCACCAGCCTCCAGTGACACAAACGCACACACGCACATACACACCCACCCACAGCCTCCCCCAGGCGGTTTGATTTTCAAAGGTCCACAGAGCAGGAGAAAATTTGCTAGGGTTGGAGGTGGAGGGAGGACGTTGATGTTCTGTCATAGGTCATCTCTCTGTTACACACCTGAAGGATGGAATTCAACAGGCATTTATTCAAAAAGGAAAGTTAGACTGCTTTGCCTCAGCACAAACTCAATTCCAAATCCAATTTTACTAATGCACCAAGCATAAACAGAGAGAAACTATTTCAGTTTATTAAACAACATGTAAGAAGAAAGTCTAAATTGACGTCAACTCTATCTGGGTTAAAGGCCCATTGAGATGACTGCAGTCGGTATGATGAGAAACAAAGAGATGCACACAAAAGGAGCCCACACACACGCGCACGCACCTACGCAGGCAGACATGCACGCCAGACTCACACACACTTTTCATGTTCAAAAATTCCTACGGCTACATTTATTATCGTGTCAGCAACCCCTGAGCCCCAGATATGAAATGAAGATGCTGTCAGGATGTACAACTCTATTTAATTTATTGGGCCAAGACAAACTCGTGTGGCTCAGTTGGTAGAGTACTGCGCTTACAATGCCAGGGTTGTGATGGGTTTGATTACCATGGAGGACCAGTATGAAAATATATGCACTCACTACTGTAAGTTGCTCTTGATAAGAGCATCTGCTAAATTACAACAGAAACTAAACAAATGAATACCGATGTGAGAATTCCAGGATACTCCATTCAATGCTTGATCAGTTTTCTTCATGTTCTGTGCACCTTTTGTCCATTATTCTTTTCCAGTGCTGTATCCATGTTATTAGTGACTTGCCATGTATTTAATGTAAATTATGTTGTAGTTTCCTCTTACCACAGATGGATGCTGAATAGGCCATACATCACCACCATTGTTGTCAGCAGCATAACACCCTGCATCCCATTGCTGGCTTGCCTCTGAAGCTAAGCAGGGTTGGTCCTTGGATGTGATTGCCCTGTGTAGATTGTGGTCTTTCATATGGGACATTAAACGGGTGTCCTGACTCTCTGTGGTCGCTAAAGATCCCTTGGCACTCGTAGGGGTGGTGGTGTTAACCCCGTTGTCCTTGCTAAATTCCCAATCTGGCCCTTATACCATCATGGCCATCTAGTCATCCCCAGCTTCCAATTGGCTGATTAATTCCCCCTCCAACTATTCCCCAAGTCGTTGCTGTAAATGAGAATGTATTCTGTCAACTTATCTGGTAAAATAAGGGTTAAATAAAAATAAATCAAATGTGTGACTGTCTGTACAGGAGACTCCACTATTTTGACATGGGACGAGGCTGGTTTCAGGCTGGCTATTTTGGCCTATTGTCTTTTAAATCAGTGCTCTTGTCTTTTTGCCATGAACCTACAGACTTGTATTGCTTCAAGAATACCAACAGGCAACAGATATCTGTTTAAAGTGCAGACGCACAACAAAACATTTGTGAATTACTACTGACAAATTGTTTTGTTGGAGAAAAATAGACCCGAAGGCATCAGACCCTAGTATCTATCTAACCATGACACGTTCCTTTTCTAGCAGCTTTGATATTTCTGAATGAGTAAATTAATTTGCAGTTTCATGTACCGAAAATGGCCATGTTGTCTAGCACAATTTTATTCACAGAAATCTTTAAGATGAAGAATTTGCTAGTTATGTTATTCTCACTACATGATAGTGACGATGCTGCAGCCTCATAAGACAGATTCAAGTAACAGCTGCTGATGGACCAATGGATCCTCACGTACTGAACATGAATGAATCAGTAAAAACAAACCTCAAAATCTATTATGACAGTACTCTGTAATAAAAATAATTCTGACTGACCACTTTTCCATCACTTGGGTGTTTACTGAATCATAATGTTGTTGCAAATGTCCTTTCAGTTAGATATGTTTTCCCAAGGATCTCATCTAATAATAGCGCAATCCTGGGGAAATTATGGAACCTTGCCCCTCTTTCCAAAAAAACCTTTTTTTTTTAAATCACCTTTTGGACTCAATCACTATGCTGTGTAGAGAAATTAGGTAGTGCTGGAAGACTATGTTGAAGGGTACTTGCCAGTAATAAACATTTTTGTATGCCTCAGGGTGTAATACATTTCCCATCCGAGTCCCCCTGGGCCTCTCTTCTCCCGCGCTATTCAACGGCAGCCTGCCCTCCTGTCATTACTCAACACTCACCACTGTTTTTCGTGGAACGGTGCAAACCAGGGAAAAGGTTGACAGGGGCATTTCAGTCTGTGGTGCTGTGCCAGGTGAGAAATATTGATCCACTTTTTGGATTCCAGTACAAATGAATCAACATGACATCTGTCTGACAGGTGTGTCCCCGAGGGAGTAAGAAGATGACAGTGGAAGATCTGGTGGTGGGGGAAGGGAGGAGGCAGTCTGTAATAACTTCTAGCTATTTTAATTGGTGCCTCTTTTTAGGTTTGTTTGTTTATTGGACAGAGAAAGTCGAAGAGCGATGGTGTGCTTGAAGGGCGTAGGCCAGATTCAAACCCACGCCTGTACTGGCATACATGTGTGCTCAGAAGGCAGCGGCAGTAACCACTGAGGTTTAAGGTCTTTAAATTGTTGCACATAACACCATCACCACCTCTTGACCATCTTTTCCTTTTCTGAACAGGTCTCAAAATCACAAGCCAGTTTAATTGCATGGTTGTCACGCCAGTAAAACAATCAATGTAATTGTCACAGTGAGAGAGGAAATCAGTGAGTAAGTGTGCGTGTGTGAGGAGTTGTGTGCGTCTGTCTACGTGTGTGTCTGCTCCTGCGTGTGTGTGGTGTAGGAGGATAAGGTTTGACTTGTTTTGATGACACTCCTCCCAGGACCTTTTTTATGCCCGCCTCTGGCATAAAAAAACATCTCCCTCTCCCTGATGCTTGATCAACTCATTGGCATTTCTCTTATCTATCACATAGTGATAGTGGTCATGTATATAGTGATAGTGGACACAAATATAACTAGGAGACCAAACCTATCAAATACCTCAGAGGCAGTTGTACTTCAGTGTGTTATCATATACACTATATCTACAAAAGTATATGGACACCCCTTCAAATTATTGGATTCTGCTTTTTCAGCCACACCCGTTGCTGACAGGTGTATAAAATTGAGCACACAGCCACGCAATCTCCATAGACAAGCATTGGCAATAGGATGGCCTTAATGAAGAGCTCAGTGACTTTCAACATGGCACCGTCATAGGATGCCACCTTTCCAACAAGTCAGTTCTTCAAATTTTGGTCAACTGTAAACACAGTTATTGTGAAGTGAAAACGCCTAGGAGCAACAACGGATCAGCGGCGAAATGGTAGGCCACACAAGCTCACAGAACGGGACCGTTGAGTGCTGAAGTGCGTAGCGTGTAAGAATCGTCTGGTGTAAAGCTCGCCCCTATTGGACTCAGAAACAGTGGAAACGCGTTCTCTGGAGTGATGAATCACGCTTCACAATCTGGCAGTTCGACGGACGAATCTTGGTTTGGCGGATGCAAGGAGAACGCTACCTGCCCCAATGCATAGTGTCAACTGTTTGGTGGAGGAATAATTGTCTGGGGCTGTTCTTCATGGTTTGGGCTTGGCCCCTTAGTTCCAATGAAGGGAAATCTTAACACTACAGCATACAATGACAACCTAGACCATTCTGTGCTTCCAACTTTATGGCTACAGTTTGGGGAAGGCCCTTTCCTGTTTGAGCATGACAATAACCCGTGCACAAAGCGTGATCCATACAGAAAGGGTTTGTCGAGATCGGTGTGGAAGAACTTGACTGGGGTGCACAGAGCCCTGACCTCAACCCCAATGAACACCTTTGGGATGAAATGGAACGCCCACTGCGTGCCAGGCCTAATCGCCCAACATCAATGCCAGATCTCACTAATGCTTGTGGCTGAATGGAAGCAAGTCCCTGTAGCAATGTTCCAACATCTAGTGAAAAGCCTTCCCAGAAGAGTGGAGGCTGTTATAGCAGCAAAGAGGGGTCTATTAATGCCCATGATTTTGGAATGAGATGTTCGACGAGAAGGTGTCCACATACTTTTGGTCATGTAGTGTATATCTACAGTCTGAATTTCAAATCAAATCAAATTTATTTGTCACATACACATGGTTAGCAGATGTTAATGCGAGTGTAGCGAAATGTTTGTGCTTCTAGTTCCGACAATGCAGTAATAACCAACGAGTAATCTAACTAACAATTCCAAAACTACTACCTTATACACACAAGTGTAAAGGGATAAAGAATATGTACATAAAGATATATGAATGAGTGATGGTACAGAGCGGTATAGGCAAGATGCAGTAGATGGTATAGAGTACAGTATATACATATGAGATGAGTATGTAAACAAAGTGGCATAGTTTTAATTCATGCCTAACAATGCATGGCATGTGAAGATGGCGCTGCAGTGGATAGCAGCCGTCTTACGGGCTACTGACCAATTATTTTGTGTGTTTTATTTATGTGGGCCGTAACTTTATTTTACATAATGTCTCTGCCATCATTTCCCATGAAGGAAAAATGACCGAAAACAGCTTCTGAACATTAGAACAGCGATCACTAACCTCAATTTGGACGAAAATGTGTACTTCATTTAGTCGGCAGCTCTGGACTTTCCGGTTACTCTGGACCAGGCCATAATCCCCGGGACTTGAAAGAGGAAACAGAGGAGAAATAGTGGCAGGCGAGCCGGAACCCTGACAAGACTGCATCGGCGAGCAAATAGACCGCCATTGCCCTCTGTTCTATTGTCGAACATGCAATCAATGGAGAATTGCTAAAACACAATTTTGCAAACTAGGCAGGTTTTATCAAAATACTTAAAACAATTCACAAAACCACACACCCAAATTGCAAAATACCTCATATATCCTGCAAAATGAAGCACTGCAACCAAAACTACATATAGCATTATCAAAATCAAACGTTTGCACAAAATGGTACACTTCATTCATATTACCAGATTTTTGTCTAACCAACTACACACTGTTGGGCATAATGAAAAGCACTCTCATCTTTGATATGCTTTGCCGTAATACTAAAATAGTTCAAATTGTAGAAAATTCTTCAGATGCACAGAAATATTTGCAGATACACACACATGCTGTTGAAACATTTAATGTTTTATTTTCATCAAACAAGTCAGTGCAACATATGCACAACAGATATATTTACATTGGACTGAACAAAAATATGCTCACAAAAAAACAGTAAACTGAAAAACAAAATTACGTTTCTCCCCTTCTTCTGGACTTTGCTAGGTTGAACCCAGCCTCATCTATAAAGATGAACTTATGTGGGATTGCATGAGCATCCATTTCCAGTACTCCCTGAAAACAAAGAACAAAAATAGTCAATATGGTGTTATCCAGTACACTGGGAAACAATGTTGTGTGTAGTGTACTGCAGTCAACATTGTACTTACATCCACATATGCTCATCTGACCTCTTTGTTTCTTTGAGAGTTTCTCTCAAACGGCACCTTATAAAGTTGTTTCATTCTGATTTGGTTTTGCTTTTGAATGCGAGCCAATGTGGACAGACTGACTCGTTGAATGTTGTTGAATATGGTGTTGTCTTGGATGATGTGGCATTGAATTTCTCGTAATCTGATTTCATTATTTTCCAAAACCAAGTTTACAATGGCAGCTTCCTGTACCCCGGTGAACATGTGGCCCCTTCCTCCACCATGGTTGTGGCCCCTTCCTCCACCATGGTTGTGGCCCCTTCCTCCACCATGGTTGTGGCCCCTTCCTCCACCATGGTTGTGGCCCCTTCCTCCACCATGGTTGCGTCTCTCAGTCCTTTAGAAAAACAACAAAATAGGGCTTGGACAATGCAGCCTAAAGATATTTCCCCCACAGTAGAGTAAATTCTACAGGAAATTTGTGCAGTTAGTGTATGACATCAGCCATTCATAAAGTAAACAGGTGTCACCCAACTGATACACTATGACATGGGGTGTACTACATAGTGTGAAAGAAGTTTTGGTTACATACCTGTACTCCAGTCTAAATGTCCGGATGACACAGGCGACAATGAAATGGCTCAAGTTGGGCTGCACTCTCTGTCCAGCCTCTCGCATTGTCAGCCCATGGTGGATGTCATGATCAACTAAGGTTGCTCTGATTTCATTTGAAAGTTGTTGTCTTCTTTGGCCTTGAACTCCTCTACCAGCTCTACCCCTACCTCCCCCTCTCATTCTCACCCTCCCTCTACCTCTTCCTCTCTCTGCAACGGCTTCCATTGCTGTTGAAAAACAAAAGGTGCTCACCTGTGGTCTTTTCATAGTGCTTACTTCCTGATTGAAGTGGTAACAATTAACCATTAAGGTGTTTGGCCAGGTGGCACATGTATTGGCCAATAGCTCATGTAGTGTCATTTTGAATGGCAGTGTTTTGAAATGGGAAACATGTGACTATGTCAGATTGTTGTGTCTTATGCAGAGAACCGTGTCCAGTGCATTTAAAAAGTGCCATTTTGAATTGCAAAATGTGTGTAAAACAGAAAATGTGTTTAGACATTTGGAGACTTGAGAAGAGATTTTGCTCTCTGTGTGTCCGTTTAAATAATTGTGCTGTGCATGTCATTTTAGTGTGTTAGCAATTGGAAAAAACTGTAATGAGCATCATCAAGCCTGGATGGCAGACTTGGGTAAGACGAAGGGAGGAGGGATGTATCTCTTTGTTAATAAGAGCTGGTGCGTAATCTCTAATGTTAAGGAAGTCTTAAGTTTCTGCTCGCCTGAGTTATGATAACCTGCAGACCAGAGTATTTACCAAGAGCGTTTTCATCTGTACTTTTCACAGCTGTCTATTTACAATGCATTCAGAAAGTATTCAGACCCCTTGAATTTGTAACATTACAGCCATATTGTAAAATTTATCAAATAATTTCCCCCCTTATCAATCTACACACAATACTCCATAATGACAAAGTGAAAACATAAATACCTTATTTACAGGATCGAGGCAAAGATGAACAGAGCAAAGTACATCATTTTGGGGATGGGGAGCAAAGCAGGTCATTTTCTATGTAAGCGGAGACTCTCAGCCCCTTGTTTTTCAATGTGTGAGAGCTGCCTCTACACATTTGTTCAACGTTCATGGAACTAGTGTTAGCCCAAATGGGACAGGAAGGAATTCGTAGGACTTGAAATGAAAACATTAGAAACCAGCCACCTCGACGAATAGAGCGAAACAGCACGTTGAACATAGCGCCATCTGGTGGCGATGGAGCGAGTTGCCCTTTCGTATTTTTTTAGCATGACACCTGGATACGGCAAAGACTGTTTTTACTGAAAATGGCAGTGTTAAAACACTGTAAAATGGAACAGTGCTTGGTGGTGACTGGCAATTTGCCTCCCTGTCCCGGCTGCTTGAACAAAATCCAGGAGTAGAGCCGTGATACGGAGGGCACACAGGGTTGAATTCCCTCAGTCTTCCTTGAGAGTGAACACATGGAAATGGATCGCTGCACAAAAGGAAGCGTTCTAGGAGAATAGATGTGCCTCTGTGATGGGGGGTTGAGAAGTCTGTGCTCGACCCGAGAACACGGGGTGATTTGTTGGCTGCCCCTCTTTGCCACAGGGGGCGTACCCCTAGGTCAGGCACACCTTCCATGTAGAGGAATCAGCTGGTCGGGACCTTGATGTGGCTGCAGTTAAGGACCGTTTTCACCACTTTTGGCCCATTTGGGGATGCGAACAGCGGGGTTGATGCCTGCAGCATCTTTGAGGGCTTCGCATGGAAGGCCCTGGTGCCAGAAAATTGCCCTCGCCCTGCCATGAAGCCATGTAGAGGGGTAGGCCGGGTAGCCACGTTTCCCGGGTCTACGGGGCAGGCAGACGTTAAAGGCTTCGTCCTTCTTCTTTCAAAGTTTGCACTTCTGCCTCATGGCGGTGACATCCGGCCCAAACAGTTCCTTTCGGCTCAACAGGAGAGTCAAGGAAATCTGCTTTCTCAGGGCCACAAGGCTCTCTCCTCCACCATTGCAAGGCTCATGGCACGGCCACAGCCTTGGATGGCGCCTTTGGAGGCTCGAAGGTTGAGGTGTGTCACGACAGACACCAGAGATACCGATAGCTAGGAGATTATGCATCTCCAGCATCAAATCAAAACTAAATGAAGGGACCCAAATGTATACAACATATCCTATGTCTGTTTAATGTTGTCAGGCTAGTTAAGAAAGTCATTTTGCCAAACAATGATAATCATTAAATCTATAGAAAATCTATTTAGACTTAAAAAATGACCTCACAATGCGTCTGTATGCATTACCACAGGAAAAAAAAAATTGGCCTACTGTTTTGTTTGCTTGGCAGTCTCTCCTCAGTAAAAAAAAAAATCTTTTGAAAGGTCATCCAACTCTGGATTCCAAGTCGTAAACTAGGGCATCTTTCCAGCGCTACAATTTTCCGACCTGAAGATCACTGATTTTTTTTTTTAATTCTGAGTTCCCAGTTGTCTTAAAAGCACCATAACCATCAGATGCAGGTTTCATCCGTCCAGTAAAATAAAAAGGCAAATTATTAGCAAATTATTTAAATGCATGCTCAGCTGTGCTGCCTGGCAAGTGATACACCAAATTATCTATTTTGTTATCAAAGCTTTTTAAAGTCTTTTTTTTTTTAAGATTCTGAGCGGTAGATCTCGGCTTGCTTTTTGACTACAAAAGTGATCTTGACTCGGAAAAGGTTGGTGACCACTGGCATAAGGGGTCAATTTGAGGGTCAACTTCTGCTGTTTTGGTGCCCTGGCTACCATGCTGTGAACAGCAAACCCGTGCACATGTGCAGACACTGTTTGTGACTGTGTGAGAGCCTTGCATGTTGCTCATCTCAATGCACGTATTCAAGAGGATCAAAACTGTAATGTATCATAGGTAAATTGATCTACAAATAATACCGAGTTGTTATTTATGATGCAAGGTTCTTTGCAGATCAGTCAGTTGGCAGTCGCCTGCACCATCGGCTGCAATGTTGAACAAGACCAATATCTGTGGTGCTGCCTGTGGCAACGTAATTTCACTGAGTCTACCTTTAAGCATTCAACAATTGCCAAAGGTTTGAACTCCTCATGCAATAGACCTACTAATATAAAACGTTATATAGCTTATCCTAATAATGTTAGCCTAGAGTTTTAAAAGTCCGATATAAAACGCCACATAGGCTAACTGCATATTGATTAATTACATTTCATTTACATTTAAGTCATTTAGCAGACGCTCTTATCCAGAGCGACTTACAAATTGGTGAATTCACCTTCTGACATCCAGTGGAACAGCCACTTTACAATAGTGCATCTAAATCATTTAAGGGGGGGTGGGTGAGAAGGATTACTTATTACTTATTACTTATTCCTTGAAGAGGTGGGGTTTCAGGTGTCTCCGGAAGGTGGTGATTGACTCCGCTGTCCTGGCGTCGTGAGGAGTTTGTTCCACCATTGGGGGGCCAGAGCAGCGAACAGTTTTGACTGGGCTGAGCGGGAACTGTACTTCCTCAGTGGTAGGGAGGCGAGCAGGCCAGAGGTGGATGAACGCAGTGCCCTTGTTTGGGTGTAGGGCCTGATCAGAGCCTGGAGGTACTGAACACAGCTCCGTAGGCAAGCACCATGGTCTTGTAGTGGATGCGAGCTTCAACTGGAAGCCAGTGGAGAGAGCGGAGGAGCGGGGTGACGTGAGAGAACTTGGGAAGGTTGAACACCAGACGGGCTGCGGCGTTCTGGATGAGTTGTAGGGGTTTAATGGCACAGGCAGGGAGCCCAGCCAACAGCGAGTTGCAGTAATCCAGACGGGAGATGACAAGTGCCTGGATTAGGACCTGCGCCGCTTCCTGTGTGAGGCAGGGTCGTTCATGCGGATGTTGTAGAGCATGAACCTACAGGAACGGGCCACCGCCATGATGTTGGTTGAGAACGACAGGGTGTTGTCCAGGATCACGCCAAGGTTCTTAGCGCTCTGGGAGGAGGACACAATGGAGTTGTCAACCGTGATGGCGAGATCATGGAACGGGCAGTCCTTCCCCGGGAGGAAGAGCAGCTCCGTCTTGCCGAGGTTCAGCTTGAGGTGGTGATCCGTCATCCACACTGATATGTCTGCCAGACATGCAGAGATGCGATCCACCTGGTCATCAGAAGGTGGAAAGGAGAAGATTAATTGTGTGTCGTCTGCATAGCAATGATAGGAGAGACCATGTGAGGTTATGACAGAGCCAAGTGACTTGGTGTATAGCGAGAATAGGAGAGGGCCTAGAA
This sequence comes from Oncorhynchus masou masou, assembly GCF_036934945.1. Classification (NCBI taxonomy): domain Eukaryota; kingdom Metazoa; phylum Chordata; class Actinopteri; order Salmoniformes; family Salmonidae; genus Oncorhynchus; species Oncorhynchus masou. The sequence continues at coordinate 61,987,603 of NC_088235.1, forward strand.
CAGAGCCCTGGGGGACACCAGTGGTGAGAGCGCGTGATGAGGAGACAGATTCTCGCCACGCCACCTGGTAGGAGCGACCTGTCAGGTTGGGCCGCGCTCAGATGCCCAACTCGGAGAGGGTGGAGAGGAGGATCTGATGGTTCACAGTATCGAAGGCAGCCGATAGGTCTAGAAGGATGAGAGCAGAGGAGAGAGAGTTAGCTTTAGCAGTGCGGAGCGCCTCCGTGATACAGAGAAGAGCAGTCTCAGTTGAATGACTAGTCTTGAAACCTGACTGATTTGGATCAAGAAGGTCATTCTGAGAGAGATAGCAAGGACGGCACGTTCAAGAGTTTTGGAGAGAAAAGAAAGAAGGGATACTGGTCTGTAGTTGTTGACATCGGAGGGATCGAGTGTAGGTTTTTCAGAAGGGTGCAACTCTCGCTCTCTTGAAGACGGAAGGGACGTAGCCAGCGGTCAGGGATGAGTTGATGAGCGAGGTGAGGTAAGGGAGAAGGTCTCCGGAAATGGTCTGGAGAAGAGAGGAGGGGATAGGGTCAAGCGGGCAGGTTGTTGGGCGGCCGGCCGTCACAAGAAGCGAGATTTCATCTGAGAGAGAGGGAGAAAGAGGTCAGAGCACAGGGTAGGGCAGTGTGAGCAGAACCAGCGGTGTCGTTTGACTTAGCAAACGAGGATCGGATGTCGTACCTTCTTTTCAAAATGGTTGACGAAGTCATCTGCAGAGAGGAGGAGGGGGAGGGGGAGGAGGATTCAGGAGGGAGGAGAAGGTGGCAAAGAGCTTCCTAGGGTTAGAGGCAGATGCTTGGAATTTAGAGTGGTAGAAAGTGGCTTTAGCAGCAGAGACAGAGGAGGAAAATGTAGAGAGGAGGGAGTGAAAGGATGCCAGGTCCGCAGGGAGGCGAGTTTTCCTCCATTTCCGCTCGGCTGCCCGGAGCTCTGTTCTGTGAGCTCGCAATGAGTCGTCGAGCCACGGAGCGGGAGGGGAGGACCGAGCCGGCCTGGAGGATAGGGGCCATAGAGAGTCAAAGGATGCAGAAAGGGAAGTGTTGGATGAGAGCGAGAGGGAAAAGGATACAAGGTAGTGGTCGGAGACTTGGAGGGGAGTTGCAATGAGGTTAGTGGAAGAACAGCATCTAGTAAAGATGAGGTCGAGCGTATTGCCTGCCTTGTGAGTAGGGGGGAAGGTGAGAGGGTGAGGTCAAAAGAGGAGAGGAGTGGAAAGAAGGAGGCAGAGAGGAATGAGTCAAAGGTAGACGTGGGGAGGTTAAAGTCGCCCAGGACTGTGAGAGGTGAGCCGTCCTCAGGAAAGGAGCTTATCAAGGCATCAAGCTCATTAATGAACTCTCCGAGGGAACCTGGAGGGCGATAAATGATAAGGATGTTAAGCTTGAAAGGGCTGGTAACTGTGACAGCATGGAATTCAAAGGAGGCGATAGACAGATGGGTAAGGGGAGAAAGAGAGAATGACCACTTGGGAGAGATGAGGATCCCGGAGGATCCCGGTGCCACCACCCCGCTGACATGTATTAATAATCAATACATGTAGCCTTCACTGAGAGGCTTTGATTAATGTTATATCATCATATATTTATATATACACTGAACAAAAATAGACGCAACAATTTCAAAGATTTTACTGAGTTACAGTTCATAAGGAAATCAGTCAATTGAAACACAGTTGAAGTCAGAAGTTTACATACACTTAGGTTGGAGTCATTAAAACTCGTTTTTCAACCACTCCACAAATTTCTTGTTAACAAACTATAGTTTTGGAAAGTCGGTTAGGACATCTACTTTGTGCATGACACAAGTCATTTTTTCAACAATTGTTTACAGACAGATTATTTCACTTATAATTCACTGTATGAAACATCCAGTGGGTCAGAAGTTTACATACACTCAGTTGACTGTGCCTTTAAACAGCTTGGAAAATTCCAGAAAATTATGTCATGACTTTAGAAGCTTCTGATAGGCTAATTGACATACTTTGAGTCAATTGGAGGTGTACTTTTGGATGTATTTCAAGGCCTACCTTCAAACTCAGTGCCTCTTTTCTTGACATCATGGGAAAATCAAATGAAATCAGCCAAGACCTCAGAAAAAAATGTAGACCTCCACAAGTCTGGTTCATCATTGGGAGCAATTTCCAAATGCCTAAAGGTACCACATTCATCTGTACAAACAATAGTACGCAAGTATAAGCACCATGGGACCACACAGCCGTCATACCGCTCAGGAAGGAGACGCATTCTGTCTCCTAGAGATGAATGTACTTTGGTGTGAAAAGTGCAAATCAATCCCAGAACAACAGCAAATGACCTTGTGAAGTTGCTGGAGGAAACCGGTACAAAAGTATCTATATCCAAAGTAAAACGAGTCCTATATCGACATAACCTGAAAGGCCGCTCAGCAATGAAGAAGCCACCGCTCCAAAACCACCATAAAAAAGCCAGACTATGGTTTGCAACTGCACATGGGGACAAAGATCGTACCTTTTGGAGAAATGTCCTCTGGTCTGATGAAACAAAAATAGAACTGTTTGGCCATAATGACCATCGTTATGTTTGGAGGAAAAAGGGGGAGGATTGCAAGCCGAAGATCACAATCCCAACCGTGAAGCACGGGGGTGGCAGCATCATGTTGTGGGGGTGCTTTGCTGCAGGAGGGACTGGTGCACTTCACAAAATAGATGGCATCATGAGGATGGAAAATTATGTGGATATATTGAAGCAACATCTCAAGACATCAGTCAGGAAGTTAAAGCTTGGTCACAAATGGGTCTTCCAAATGGACAGTGACCCCAAGTATACTTCCAAAGTTGTGGCAAAATGGCTTATGGACAACAAAGTCAAGGTATTGGAGTTGCCATCACAAACCCCTGACCTCAATCCTATAGAAAATGTGTGGGCAGAACTGAAAAAGCGTGTGCGAGCAAGGAGGCCTACAAACCTGGCTCAGTTACACCAGCTCTGTCAGGAAGAATGGGCCAAAATTCACCCAACTTATTGTGGGAAGCTTGTGGAAGGCTACCTGAAACATTTGACCCTAGTTAAACAATTTAAAGGCAATGCTACCAAATACTAATTGAGTGTATGTAAACGTCTGACCCACTGGGAATGTGATGAAAGATATAAAAGCTGAAATAAATCATTCTCTCTACTATTAATCTGACATTTCACATTCTTAAAATAAAGTCGTGATCCTAACTGACCTAAAACAGGGAATTTTTACTAGGATTAAATGTCAGGAATTGTGAAAAACTGAGATTTAATGTATTTGGCTAAGGGTAAACTTGCGACTTCAACTGTAAATTAATTTTGCTCTAATCTTTCAATTTCACATGAATGGGCAGGGGTGCAGCCATGGTTGGGCCTGGGAGAGCAAAGGCCCACCCATTTGGCAGCCAGGCCCAGCAAAACAGAATGAGTCTTTCCCTACCAAAGGGCTTTATTACAGAGAGAAATACTCCCCCCTCTGACGATCCCACGGGTGAAGAAGCGGCCCTGGGCTAGCGTGGTTACACGTAGTCTGTGGTTGTGAGGCCGGTTGGATGTACTGCCAAATTCTCTAAAACGGCATTGGAGGCAGCGTATACTAGAGAAAATAACATTCAATTATCTGGCAACAGCTCTGGTGGACATTCCTGTAATCAGCATGCCAATTTCACGCTCCCTCAAAACTTGAGACATCTGTGGGTTTGTGCTGTGTAAGACAAATGCACATTTTAAAGTGGCCTTTTTTGTCCCGAGCACCTGTGTATTAATCATGCTGTTTAATCAGCTTCTTGATATGCCAAACCTGTCAGGTGGATGGATTATATTGGCATAGGAGAAATGATCAGTAAAAGGAGACAAAAACTTTTTGTGAGTATGGAACATTTCTGCTAACGAAACATGGGACCAATACTTTACATATTGGGTTTATATTTTAGTTCAGTGTATATATTAAATATTGCCCTATTCAAAAGTGAAAGGCAGTGTATTTGTCGTGCTTCACAAATGATGCAGATACTGTAGACTATGGCTGATCAAACCGACAGCATCATTGCGTACCATTTGCATCGCTACACAACTATACTGAACACATGTATCTACTATCTACCATACTATTCGATGCATATGTTGGATTTATACAATGTACTGTACAATATATACCACACAGAACGCACTGCAACTGCAATGCAAGGCAAATGCAGAGTTCCACTGGAAATAAATGTAGCCCTACTTCAGGTGTATCAAAACGCAATGCCGCTGTTGGTCTGATAGGATGTCCCAAGGGGAAAATTGTCTTAGACACACAGTCATGCTGTATACAAAGTAAACACTGTACAGTACACACTCAACATAATACACACATTACACGTAACCCTTATCATCATACACTTCTTATATAGCCAGATCAGTGGAGGCTGGTGCCGTTTCAGATGAGGGAGGACGATGCTTTTTTGATGAGCATGGCCTTATTTCTTTTACAGCATATTGGATGACTGTCATTAATATTCCGTTAACCGAGCTCAAAGTAACATCAATAGGTTTAGGCTACTACATGATACTCAAATTTTCCTTATACCCATTACGAGGTTGCTACAACCTAGCCTATGAATGACAGTTTACAACGTAGGTGCACAGGTAGGAATATTTTTTTTGTAATCAAGGTGACACACAGTGTCAATACCGCCTTGCACTCTTGCCTGCATCTAACTGATCTAGGGTGTAATCATTAGTCCAACAGTTGCAAAATAGAGTTTATATTGGACAAATTCAGGTATGTTTATCTCCACTTCGTTTGCTTCCGTTTAAGAAACGTTTTTCAACATAATCAGTAGAATGAATACACCCCTGATTACAAGCAAACACAGTTCACTTTCACAGCAGCCACATACAAACAGCATGATCACCTTGCTTGTTGTAATTCCTAACCAGCACAGACAGCCTACATCGATGTCACAATATTAGCTAGATAACATCATAGTCAGCATAGCTAATAGAACTAAAATATTAGCAAACTAACACATTAGCAGTACAGTGTACAGTCAGCAATCAGTTTAGCAGTTACACTGGCGGGCCCCGGTGGCAATAAATTAATAAAACCAAACGCTTACCTTGACTTGGAAATGTTCCAGTGTTGGATAGCCATAGCCAGTTAGCTAACATAACGTCCCTCTCTGTTTGAGCCAGGTGTTTAAGTAGGCTAAACTAGCCAATTGCATTCGCTAGCTACCGTCTCTTATGACCGATATAACTTCTGGACATCAGGACTGCGATTACCCACCACGTACTGGCAGACGCAAACAATATACTGCTTTCTCTGGAACTGGAAGAGATCCCTGTGATTTGCGTGAAGAGGAGGCAGCAAAAAAAGGGGCCGGAGGACGGGCTGCCTTCTGAGAATTTATAGGCGATCGAATGAACCCCACTTACTTCCATTCTGCTAGCAAATGTGCAATATTTGGAGAACAAAATAGATGACCTACGCAGAAGACTAAACTACCAATGGGACATTCAAAACTATAATATCTTATGCACAAGGAGTCGTGGCTGAACGATGACACTATCAACACACAGTGGGCTGGTTATACGCTGTACCTGCAGGATAGAACAGCGCCGCCTGGTAAGACAAGGGGCGGTGGAGTATGTATTTCTGTAAATAACAGCTGGTACACGATAACTAAGGAAGTCTCAAGCTATTGCTCGCCTGAGGTAGAGTATCTCATAATAAGCTATAGACTACACTATCAACCTAGAGAGTTTTCATCTGTATTTTTTGTGGCTGTTTTACATACCACCCTTGTCAGAGGCTGGCACTAAGACAGCATTGAATGAGCTGTATTCCGCCATAAGCAAACAAGAAAGCGCTCACCCAGAGGTGGTGCTCCTTGTAGCCGGGGACTTTAAGGAAGGGAAACTTAAATCCATTTTACCAAATTTCTATCAGCATGTTAAATGTGCAACCAGAGGAGAAAAAAAACCTCTAGACCACCTTTACTCCACACACAAAGATGCATACAAAGCTGTCCCTCGCCCTCCATTTGGCAAATCTGACCATAATTATATCCTCCTGATCCCTGCTTACAAGCAAAAATCAAAGCAGGGCGCACCAGTAGATCAATAAAAAAAGTGGTCAGATGAAGCAGATGCTCAGCTACAGGACTGTTTGCTAGCACAGACTGGAATATGTTCCTGGATTCCTCCAATTTCATTGAGGAGTAAACCACATCAGTCATTGGCTTCATCAATAAGTGCATCGATGACGTCGTCCCCACAGTGACCGTACGTACATACCCCAACCAGAAGCCATGGATTACAGGCAACATCCTCACTGAGTTAAAGGCCAGAGCTGCGCTTTCAAAGATCAGGACTCTAACCCGGAAGCTTATAAGAAATCCCACTATGCCCTCCGACGAACCATCAAACAGGCAAAGCGTCAATACAGGACTAAGATTGAATCGTACTACACTGGCAGAGCTTGCAAACCATTACAGACCTCAAAGGGAAGTACAGCCGAGAGCTGCCCAGTGACACAAGCCTACCAGACGGGCTAAACTACATCCATGCTCGCTTTGAGGCAAATAACACTGAAACGTGTATGAGAGCACCAGCTGTTCTAGAAGACTTTGTGATCACGCTCTCCGCAGCCGATATGAGTAAGACCTTAAAACAAGTCAACATTCACAAGGCCGCAGGGCCAGATGGATTACGAGGATGTGTACTGCGAGCATGCTCTGACCAACTGGCAAGTGTCTTCACTGACATTTTCAACCTCTCCCTGTCCGAGTCTGTAATACCAACATGTTTCAAGCAGACCACCATAGTGCCTGTGCCCAAGAACACTAAGGTAACCTGCCAAAATGACTACTGACCCATAGCACTCACATCTGTAACCATGAAGTGCTTTGAAAGGCTGGTCATGGCTCACATCAACACTATTATCCCAGAAACCCTAGACCCACTCCAATTTGCAAACCACCCCAACAGCTCCACAGATGATGCAATCTCTATTGCACTCCACACTGCCCTTTTCCACCTGGACAAAATGAACACCTATGTGAGAATGCTATTCATTGACTACAGCCCAGTATTCAACACCATAGTGCCCTCAAAGCTCATCAATATGCTAAGGACCCTGGGACTAAACACCTCCCTCTGCAACTGGATCCTGGACTTCCTGACAGGCTGCCCCCATCCGCCACGCTGTTCCTCAACACATGGGCCCCTCAGGGGTGGGTGCTCAGTCCCCTCCTGTACTCCCTCTTCACTCAGGACTGCACGGCCAGGCACAATTCCAACAACATCATTAGGATTGCCGAAGACACAACAGTGGTAGGCCTGATCACCAACATGACGGGACAGCCTATAGGGAGGTCAGAGACCTGGCCGTGTGGTGCCAGGACAATAACCTCTCCCTCAACATGATCAAGACAAAGGAGATGATTGTGGACTACAGGAAAAAGAGGACTGAGCATGCACCCATTCTCATCGACGGGCTGCAGTAGAGAAGGTTGAGAGCTTCAAGTTCCTTGGTGTCCACATCACTAACAAACTAACATGGTCCAAGCACACCTAGACAGTTGTGAAGAGGGCACGACAAAATTGTCAAATTCTCCAGCCACTCTAGTCATAGACTGTTCTCTCTGCTACCGCATGTTAAGCGGCACTGGAGCGCCAAGTCTAGGTCCAAGAGGCTTCTAAACAGCTTCTACCCCCAAGCCATAAGACTCCTGAATACCTAATCAAATGACCACCCAGACCATTTACATTGCCCCCCACCTTCTTTTACACTGCTGATACTTCAAAACAAATTTTCGAGAGTAAGTGAAAGTGAACAAAAATATAATGAAATATAGCTAGCTCTCACTCTCTCTCGCTTCTCCTTCATTTTTTAATAAACTTATTTGTTCCAAACGGTTCAACTATTGTCTTTCTCTTTGAGCCACCTACTCACCACATGTTATGCACTGCAGTGCTAGCTAGCTGTAGCTTATGATTTCAGTACTATTTTATTTTATTTTGCTCAGCATTTAGCCACTCTAGCATGGTGGTGGATAGTGGTGTTTCAAAAACAAAGTAGGCATATTTTAATCGTTTTTTCGCCTTCTCTCCATTAAATAGAGTTGAGGAAATCGACACCTATGCAGTCCGAATGGAGAATGGTGTAGGTACTAATCGGTCCACGAGGGATACAAGTGTATTGCCGGATGCATAAAATGCATTTGGATGGCAAGATGACACGACTCAATATCGCCATCTATTGGCCTTTGGGGCTACATTTCCTCCAGGTCAGGAGTGACGCTCGAATTGTTACGAGCGAGTCGACTACAGGCAACATAAGTCACCTACCAATTCAGTTGCTGGTAAGCCTTCTCAAGGCTCAGATTCGGTCCGTACATATTCATTAAGAAAGTGTTTATTTATTTGCGGTTGCTGTTTTTTTTAAGATACAGACTCACTCTTTAAACAGCCTTGAATTCTGAATGATTGTGGATTCGTCGCTTTGGTCCAAAATATGTGCTTTCATGCAAAATGCGGATATCAAGATCTTAAGTACAGCCTACTCAAAGAAAAGTATGCAAAAAAAATCAAGGAATGGCTGTTGATCCAGTAATCATTTCAAACGAATGCTCTTTACGCGCGACTCTGGGCATGCTGCAGTTTCGAGGAAGAGAGTACAAATTAAGTTGTGAAAATGAGTAATGGACCACAAGATCTCTGACCCTTTACATAACCCACGAGTGCAATAGGAATTTTACTCTATAGTCAAGTGCAATTATTTTGACATGGACAATGGATGCAGTAAATGGTGTTTCTTTTAACGAGACAGCCGAGATCTACAAACCACACGCTGATCCGTTCACTGGTCCAATAACACATCTTGCACCTTGGAATTTCGCAGTTTTGGCTACGTTGATGTTTGTTGTAACATCTCTGTCTCTCTTTGAAAATTTTACTGTTATGTTGGCCACTTACAAGTTCAAACAGCTGAGACAGCCCTTAAATTATATCATTGTTAATTTATCTGTCGCTGATTTCCTCGTGTCACTCACCGGTGGAACAATAAGTTTTCTAACAAATGCCAAAGGGTATTTTTTTCTTGGAAATTGGGCTTGCATATTGGAAGGTTTTGCTGTCACCTATTTCGGTAAGTTCAGCATGGATCATGGTAATGTTTTTGAATAAGTAACCTGGGATGCTGGTGTAACCGCACAGTTGCTGCAGGTGTCAGTGTTGGAGCTGTTTATATTCTGAAATGTAGCAAAATAATAGCGTTTGAAAGTCAGACTGATTGATTGTTTGATTCATTTGGTTTCTTGGACAGTTTCTTAAAGACCGATAATACATTGCAGAAAGGAATCCATCCATCTTTTGTAGTGCATTTTGCAGTTTTGTGGTGCATAAAAAATTGACATAACTGATGGCAAAATTACACAGACAAATAGATATGATCGTCATTTAAAAAAATTATAATAACTGATCTAATTTAGGAAACAAATGGTTTTTTTTGCACACAAGGGTGTCGACATTTCTACTAATTAAAAATGAAATGCTGAAATGGCCTTAATAAGTTCAGGAATAAAATGTGCTTAACAAGTCACAAGTTGCAGGGACTCACTGTGTGCAATAATGACTACCTCACTTCTGTACCCCACACATACAGTTATCTGTAAGGTCCCTCAGTCAAGCACTGAATTTCAAACACAGATTAAACCACAAAAAACATGGAAGTTTTCCAATTCCTTGCGAAGAAGAGCACCTACTGTTAGATGGTTAAATTAAAAAGCATACATTGATTATCCCTTTGAGCATGGTGAGGTTATTAATTACATTTTGGATGGTGTATCAACACACCTTGTCACTACAAAGATACAGGCTTCCTTCCTAACTGGGTTGCGGTAGATTTCACCATGAGGTCAATGGTTCCAGGTATAACCTTTTCACCAAAGGGTACTTTGAGTGTTCTACCTGGAACCTGACAGGGACAACCACATATAATGTTATGGTTGTGAAATATGTTAGTTACAAAATCGAAGGACCATTAAAATAGAACTCAGGTGCTGATTTCCAGGCTGGTATTAGCCACTACAGCAATGTCCATCCAGAACAACGAGACAGTATTTCTAGTTAAGGGGTTTTTAATGGACAGAAAGGATCCACACAGACACACTCACGCCACCCTTGAAACTGACAGATTCTGGTTCTGTAAGGGAGGTAATATAAATATAGGCATATTTTCCTTCTGCAGGGCTAGTTTCTACTAAACAGGCTAGTGGACCTGTACATCAACAACAGCAATACAGGAAAGTCTACAGAATACAAACACTAGAGCATGAGCGATTTACATATACAAAGGAAATAGCTTATCACCTCAAATGACAAATACTAACAAACGGCTAAAGCTACTAGGCATGCTAGCATACACTACTAATGCATTCTTTGTGTAAATGCTAGCGGCAGAGCGAGCTAGCCAGCAAACTCAACATATATGGAAAAATACAACAGACAATAATTAGCAACAAAACCAACGGGACATAAAATATCTCAAAACACTTATGTTTTAGACGCGCGCACAGTAAAATGTCAGACACCAAGGATATTGTACACAAGAGGAAAAATGTAGTTCGTCAGGATGGAAAGCAATGTTATCTGATTTCTGCGCTGACAGGGCAGGGGTCCTAAACGAATGAACCTGAAGTCTCAGGCTGCTGATTGGCTAATATAAGAACGTCTGGCGTGACCTTGGCCAATAAGGACACTAAATGTAGTTTATAGTCAGAAGAGTAGGAGACTGAACCACCGTTTCCACTGGGATTTAAAATTAGGGGCAAATTTTAGCTAGTCCAAGCCTGTCAACCTCGTCCAGTCTAGGTTGACTTCAAAGTGCCATTGAAAACGGGGCTTCAGCTGCCTGACTAAACAAACCAGAAGGGAGTGCTAGACAATTGCAGTTTTTACAATGGTTCTAGGTAAGCCATTTTAGGTAGAGTGGAGTGTAGAATAGTAGTGTTTAGCATATTTTATGAAACGGGTTGTTTCGATCATAGATGCTGATTGGACGAGCAGTATTCCAAACCGTGCTGTATTCACCAACAGGCACACCTATGCCTGCTAACAGGTCCATCTGAATTATTTGTCACCCTCCATAAGAATATAATCATATTCAGGTTGCTGTCCGAATCACCTCTTGCATTTATCTGAATTTACACACTTATTTCCCCTTGCTTCTAGCCTTGCATTTAGTTTGGTAAAGCGGGGTTAATATAAGCGTGACTGAGTTAGCTGAAGTTGTCTAGCTAGCTAGCGACAACTATAGTTTGCCTGCATAGCAACCATTTTTGTTAACGGACGACCAGTCATTTTACTAGCAACTATGCAAACATGATTTACGTCTGGTGCGTGTCTGTGGAAACATGACCAAAATAACTAACACAGATTTTTTTGTCTGGATTATATATTCTGGTGGAAGAATGAAATTGTATGAATTTACTTATCAAGATAATGTTTTTAATGAAGATATGTAATTCATTGTTATTTTAATGAATATCGTCACAGCCAAATGGGTAGACATGTTTCTTCTGGGCCCTACAGACTGTCTTTGCCTCCTCTTAGGGATTGTGGCTCTGTGGTCCCTGGCAGTCCTGTCCTTCGAGCGTTTCTTTGTGATCTGCCGGCCTCTGGGGAATGTTCGTCTTAGGGGGAAGCATGCGGCAATGGGCCTGCTGTTTGTCTGGACCTTCTCCTTCATCTGGACGATCCCTCCTGTGTTCGGTTGGTGCAGCTACACGGTCAGCAAGATCGGCACCACCTGCGAGCCAAACTGGTGAGAGGCAGCAACTTCGACTTCCTGTTTGTATTATAAACGCACGCAGGCACAAACGGGTCATTTTTGAATTGCAGTGGCATTTTGTATCAACTAATATGGCAGTTTAATGACTTTAATTTTTTTTTTACTATAATGATAACATTGTAATTTACCAACAGTAGCGGTAGGAACCCCAATGCCACATTTTAGGTAATTTTGGATTTTCTTAAATGGAATTCATCAACCCATACAAAAAATAATTGACAAACGTATTATCATTTTGCTCACTTTGTAATTTCCCTTCATTTAAATCAAGTAACACCAATACCATTTAAAAAAAATGTATACAGAGAAAATTATCAATGGAATCCTCAAATTCATGACATACTAAAAGGGTGTGATTAGCAAATTATTTTCTTTAATACAGACCCCTCGCCGATAAGAGTTTGTCACTGGAGGAAATGCTCAAGGTCTATGTATTTCTTTGTAAGAAGTGAAGGGATACACATTGTTGTTTTGTATGGTGTTAATTCTATACAAGAGCAAGGTAATGTTTGATTAGAAATCATTTACTTCAGCATCACTCTGTAGCATTCATACAGCACCGTTCATTGCATAGGAAGTAATGCCAAACTTGGCTCTAGCACCAGTGTCAGCGCACTCTCAAATGTTTTTTTTTTGCCATCATTGAAAGCTTGCCACACACACACTATACGATACATTTATTAAACATAAGAATGAGTGTGAGTTTGTCACAACCCGGCTTCTGGGAAGTGACAAAGAGCTTTTATAGGACCAGTGCACAAATAATAATAAATAATTTTGCTCTTTATTTAACCATGGGTAAAAATAAAGAAAAACCCTTATTTGTTCATCGAGTGGCAGGGTAGCCTAGTGGTTAGAGCGTTGGGCTAGTAACCGGAAGGTTGCGAGTTCAAACCCCCGAGCTGACAAGGTACAAATCTGTCGTTCCGACCCTGAACAGGCAGTTAACCCACTGTTCCCATGCTGTCATTGAAAATAAGAATTTGTTCTTAACTGACTTGCCTGCTGAAATAAAGGTTAAATAAATAAATAAATAAATCGAAAATTGTGAATAACTCACCACAGGTTAATTAGAAATGTGTGCTTGAAAGGATGCACATAACTCTGCAATGTTTGGTTGTATTGGAGAGAGTTTCAGTCTTAAATCATTTTCCACACACAGTCTGTATTTAGTTTTCATGCTAGTGAGGGCTAAGAATCCACTCTCACATAGGTACGTGGTTGCAAAGGGAATCAGTGTCTTAACAGTGCGATTTGCCAAGGCAGGATGCTCTGAGCGCACCCCCAATCCAGAAATCTGGCAGTGGCTTCTGATTAAATTCCATTTTCACAGAACCGCTTGTTGCAATTTCGATGAGGCTCCCTTGTTCAGATATCGGTAAGTGGACTGGACGCAGGGCATGAAAGGGATAACGAATCCAGTTGTTTGTGTCATCTGTTTTGGGAAAGTACCTGCGTAATTGCACACCCAACTCACTCAGGTGCTTAACTATATCACATTTGACATTGTCCGTAAGCTTGAGTTAATTTGCGCACACAAAAAAAATCATACAATGATGGAAAGACCTGTGTGTTGTCCTCGTTAATGTAGGAAGAAACTTCATAATAGATTGATTATAGTTGCAGAGAGTCCCTGTAATCCTAGATTCAGATCATTCAGGTGAGAAAAAAACATCACCCAGGCCAGTCGTGTGAGAAACTAGTCATCATGCAAGCGGTCAGACAAGTGAAAATGATGGTCAGTAAAGAAAACTCTAAGCTCATCTCTCAATTTAAAAAAAGTGTGTCAATACTTTGCCTCTTGATAACCAGCGCACTCCTGTATGTTGTAAAAGCATTACATGGCCGCTGCCCATATCATTGCATGGTGCAGTTGCTTTAACAAAGTTAACCATTTTCACCGTAGTGTCCAAAACGTCTTTCAAGCTCTCAGGCGTTCCCTTGGCAGCAAGAGCCTCTCGGTGGATGCTGCAGTGTACTCGAATGGCATTGTGAGCAACTGCTTGCACGCGCGTTACCACTTCACTATGTCTCCCTGTCATGGCTTTTGCGCCACCAGTACAGATACCAACATGAGCTGCAGCTACGTTTGGCTGCATAGTGAAATTCCAGCGAGAGAGTAACGGTTAATGTGAATGGATGTTCATTATTTGACTAGGCTACCTGTATTTGACATTGTGTTGTTATTTCGCTGAACACTAGATGGTTTAATTTTATTTTTGGCAGTGAAATGAGGCCAACCAGGAGAGAATGAAACCTCTCCCGAATGCATAGCCCCGTTGGAAAATATAAATGGACTGTTTGAAAATGTGAAGATTATATTATATATATATATATATATATATATATTTTTTTTTTAAAATGTGAATCACATTTTTATTTGGCGTACCCCCGACGGCATTGCGCGTGCACCCCAGTTTGGGAATACCTGCTCTATACAATATATTACATACTTATTACATATATTAGTACTTTAAACAATGCCTTCAGGTAAAGTTTTGCAGTATGAAGGAGTTGCAATACTGTGTAAAATAAAATATGAATGATGTGTAACTATTTGTCATTTTAAAGTGTTTTTCATGGTTGCAAAGCCAAGGGATGCAAATGCCACCACAATTCAAGAATGACTGTAATCCTCGCAAGGTGAGCTATTAAAAGGTATTGAAAACAGGGGTGTCAATAATTTTGATCCCTACCTTTTTGAAAAGTATGTTATTTTATACTAATACCATGGCACTGAAAAAACTATTTAATTCTCAAATGTTTTGGAGCATACAATAATGCTCAATATTTAAAATTATTTATTTAATATATTCATTTTCTCTCATATTTTTCAAGGTGTTGGACCCCACTGAATAGCAGTTTGCAAATTAAAAGATTGTCTCTCTGAAATGAAACCATCAAGTGATATGCACTGCTCAAAAAAATAAAGGGAACACTTAAACAACACAATGTAACTCCAAGTCAATCACACTTCTGTGAAATCAAACTGTCCAGTTAGGAAGCAACACTGATTGACAATAAATTTCACATGCTGTTGTGAAAATGGAATAGACAACAGGTGAAAATTTTAGGCATTTAGCAAGACACCCCCAATAAAGGAGTGGTTCTGCAGGTGGGGACCACAGACCACTTCTCAGTTCCTATGCTTCCTGGGTGATGTTTTGGTCACTTTTGAATGCTGGCGGTGCTTTCACTCTAGTGGTAGCATGAGACGGAGTCTACAACCCACACAAGTGGCTCAGGTAGTGCAGCTCATCCAGGATGGCACATCAATGTGAGATGTGGCAAGAAGTTTTGCTGTGTCTGTCAGCGTAGTGTCCAGAGCATGGAGGCGCTACCAGGAGACAGGCCAGTACATCAGGAGACGTGGAGGAGGCCGTAGGAGGGCAACAACCCAGCAGCAGGACCGCTACCTCCGCCTTTGTGCAAGGAGGAGCACTGCCAGAGCCCTGCAAAATGACCTCCAGCAGGCCACAAATGTGCATGTGTCTGCTCAAACGGTCAGAAACAGACTCCATGAGGGTGGTATGAAGGTCCGACGTCCACAGGTGGGGGTTGTGCTTTACAGCCTTTGCCAGAAAACACCTGGATTGGCAAATTCGCCACTGGTGCCCTGTGCTCTTCACAAATGAAAGCAGGTTCACACTGAGCACATGTGATAGACGTGACAGTCTGGAGACGCCATGGACGCTGCCTGCAACATCCTCCAGCATGACCGGTTTGGCGGTGGGTTTACCTTTATTTTATTTAACTAGGCAAGTCAGTTCAGAACAAATTCTTATTTTCAATGACGGCCTAGGAAAAGTGGGTTAACTGCCTGTTCAGGGACAGAACGACAGATTTGTACCTTGTCAGCTGGGGGATTTGAACTTGCAACCTTTCGGTTACTAGTCCAACACTCTAACCACTAGGCTACCCTGCTGCCCCGGTCAGTCATGGTGTGGGGTGGCATTTCTTTGGGGGGCCAGACAGCCCTCCATGTGCTCGCCAGAGGTAGCTTGACTGCCATTCAGTACCGAGATGAGATCCTCAGACCCCTTGTGAGACCATATGCTGGTGTGGTTGGCCCTGGGTTCCTCCTACTGCAAGACAATGCAAGACCTCATGTGGCTGGTGTGTGTCAGCAGTTCCTTCAAGAGGAAGGCATTGATGCTATGGACTGGCCCGCCCGTTCCCCAGACCTGAATCCAATTGAGCACATCTGGGACATCATGTCTCGCTCCATCCACCAACGCCACGTTGCACCACAGACTGTCTAGGAGTTGGCGGATGCTTTAGTCCGGGTCTGGGAGGAGATCCCTCAGGAGACCATCTGCCACCTCATCAGGAGCATGCCCAGGTGTTGTAGGGAGGTCATACAGGCACGTGGAGGCCACACACACTACTGAGCCTCATTTTGACTTGTTTTAAGGACATTACATCAAAGTTGGATCAGCCTATAGTGTGGTTTTCCTCTTTGATTTTGTGTGACTCCAAATCCAGACCTCCAGGGGTTGATAAATTTGATTTCCATTGATAATTTGTGTGATTTTGTTGTCAGCACATTCAACTATGTAAAGGAAAAAGTATTTAATAAGAATATTTCATTCATTCAGATCTAGGATGTGTTATTTTAGTGTTCCCTTTATTTTTTTTGAGCAGTGTATTTTAAACAAACACGTCTGTCATCGACAACCCCATGCCCTGATTAGACAGTGAAAAAACAGACCAACCTCTTTCATAATTTCTTTAAATAATAAAAGCTAATTTACCAACATTACCGAAAGTGGATATATAGAATTTTGGAATTAAACTCTTCATATAACTACTAGCTTAAGGTTAAAGACTAAGCCTTGTGTATGTAACTTAGTTGATGGCACCTTGCGAAATGATCTCACCTTTACAATGGAAAAACACTTTCAAGTCAAGGAGCCAAGCTAATTTGGCCCTACGGGGTATCCTCCTAGAGATCATGGTAATGATGTTAAGCATTGCTAATCAAAGGGAGGCAGGTAGGGGGGCTGATGAGCACTGCCTCTGGTCCATTGAGAGAGCCAAAGCTAAGGCAGTGAAATACAGTCAACAATGCAATTATTAGCCACATTCAAGGATATACATAATATATCCTTGTCCTAACTTGTCCCTCTGCGAATACACAGCTTGTGTTCTGTTAGAAAACATTTGGGTCATGTTGACTTCCCAGCAGGGACTGAGGAAACACAGATCTAGGGGTCCACTCATTTATTTATTCAACCCAAGTAGCATTAGAATTCACATGATTCAGAATATTAAAAAGAGTTAAACCTTTCAATTCTAGGCATTGTGAAAGTTATGAATTCTATGAAAAATTATGCTGATTAGAGTGTACAGTATGTTATGTTGACCCGTGATAGAATTGCTTTCAGTGTTCCACCTTACAACGCAGTATTGCATTGACTTCCATTCAAATCCCCTCAAATCCTTAAAACCTATGAGCTGTGACAGGCCGATAAGGCGTGTGTTAGGCTGGGAATCTAAACTAGTAGGGCGCCTGGAGGACTGTGGGTGGGGACACTTTAGTTAGGTGCACCTCCCTAAACTCTGATTTAGACTTTGTCTCTGGTTCTGTGTGAATGAATCCCCAGCTTGTCACCTTTGGTATCGGTAACAGGTATTTATAATGGAAATGACACAATTAGTCTTCCATCAACTGGCCCCTGGAACCCCAATTTTCTCCCATAGATTTGCTTCAGCTGTAGAATTCCCACTTTAATTGAATCTCAAATGAGTTACAAAGCAGAATTTACATTTAAGTCATTTAGCAGACGCTCTTATCCAGAGCGACTTACAATAAGCCTGAACGGTCCAATACGACCCTCCGCCTCTGTCAACATTATGTCACACTCCTTTACGGTGTCCGTAAAGACTGAATCTAAGGTTGAAACAATAATAAAGAGACACCCCGCCTATGTTTTGGTAAAAGGCTGAGGCATTGGCCTGAATAAATGTAGCCACTCTCAGATTAATACACAGAGCTATGGATGCAAGGACTGACCATTCATGATATCAAAATTATTGTTTTAACCATGTTTTGAGGCTAAACAGGGTTTGTTTACATTTACAATGTTTACAATATTGGAGAAAAACAAGCTTATATGTTGGGTTCTCGTGGGGTGTGACAGTTGAACTAAGCTCATGAGGCATTTATAAGTTAATAATGGGTATACACTGAGTGTACAAAACTCTTTCCATGACAGACTGACCAGGTGAAAGCTATGATCCCTTATTGATGCCAGGAAGGTGTCCTTAATGTTTTGTACACGGATGCAACAACTACAGATTGCACCTTCTTAATGTAGCATTTATCTTGAAAAAAAAGATTTAGTTTGTTTTTGACATTCCTGGGGTGTTTTTACAAACCATTTTATAAATTTCTTGTCTGGCTCAAAAAATGCTATATACTGGACATTGCTATATAAAAACAGCTTGAAAATCAACTTGAGCTTAATAAGAGTGAACTATCACTTTAAATACAGACTCAGCCATAAGACCAGGCCATGTAGCAAATGCTAGAAATGTCATTCAAATGTTTATGTTCTACTTTCCTCAGGTACTCCAACAACATTTCAAATCACACCTACATAATCACCTTCTTTGTGACCTGCTTCATAATGCCCCTGGGGGTGATCATCTACTGCTATGGGAAGCTCCTACAGAAGCTGAGAAAGGTCAGTTCCCATTTATAAAATACTGGAACTATTGGGAGTGGATGCAACTGAACCAAAGTAGTAATTGGCCAATCCTTGGCTTGTAATGTCTAGTCTTTACGTCCTGGTGTATTCAAGCCTTTCAGTTAAGTTCTTATAAGTCTTTAAATAAACTCACGGCAGACTTTCTAGCTCAATAACCAAAGGTGTTTGTTTACACGTAACCCTCAGGTGTCCCATGGCAGGCTGGGTAACGCCAAGAAACCGGAACGTCAGGTGACACGCATGGTGGTGGTGATGATTGTGGCTTTCATGGTGGGCTGGATGCCCTACGCAGCCTTCTCCATCATTGTCACAGCCTGTCCCACCATCTACCTGGACCCCAGACTGGCTGCTGCACCCGCTTTCTTCTCCAAGACGGCCGCAGTCTACAACCCTGTCATCTACGTCTTCATGAACAAACAGGTATCTCACTCTTTTCCTCCTGAACACATTACTACTGATGATATTCTCTGGTTTGTTCATTTCACTGGAAAATAAAAAGATGATGGATAGGCTATATTTCTGCTATTGTTGTCCAATGGTTTAGACAGCCATTCCCAGGTGTACTGGGAATAAGGCCAGGATACAATCAGATCAGCAGTAACACGGGTTAGCCGACAAACACATCGTTTGTCATTGCTTTTGTTTGGCTAGTGTCGGAGGTGTAACTGTGTTAGAGCTGTCAAATCCACAAGCGGTTCCTGGCGTTACCTATCGTGGACATGCCATTGGATGCACTTAATTGAAGCCACGTTACAATGGAGCCATGTTACAAGTTTGAATACTGGAATGTGTGATGGCATCATGAAATCACATTTTATTTGTCACATCTGCCGAATACAACAGGTGTAGCCTTTAATGTCAAATGCTTGCTTATGAGCCCTTCCCAATGATGCAGATTTTTTTTTTTAAAGGGGTACTGGATATTTGAGGTAGAAATGTACATAAAAGCAGGGTAAAGTGATTAGGCATTAGGACATATAATAATAATAAGAGTAAAATAAAGAACAGAGTAGCAGCAGCATATGATGAGTGTGAAAGTGTGTGTGTGTAGCATTGGTACGCATATAAGTACAGTGGGGCAAAAAAGTATTTAGTCAGCCACCAATTGTGCAAGTTCTCCCACTTAAAAAGATGAGAGAGGCCTGTAATTTCCATCATAGGTACACTTCAACTATGACAGACAAAATGAGAAGAAAAAGAAATCTAGAAAATCACATTGTAGAATTTTTATTGAATTTATTTGCTAATTATGGTGGAAAATAAGTATTTGGTCATCTACAAACAAGCAAGATTTCTGGCTCTCACAGACCTGTAACTTCTTCTTTAAGAGGCTCCTCTGTCCTCCACTCGTTACCTGTATTAATGGCACCTGTTTGAACTTGTTATCAGTATAAAATACACCTGTCCACAACCTCAAACAGTCACACTCCAAACTCCACCAAGGCCAAGACCAAAGAGCTGTCAAAGGACACCAGACACAAAATTGTAGACTTGCACCAGGCTGGGAAGACTGAATCTGCAATAGGTAAGCAGCTTGGTTTGAAGAAATCAACTGTGGGAGCAATTATTAGGAAATGGAAGACATACAAGACCACTGATAATCTCCCTCGATCTGGGGCTCCACGCAAGATCTCACCCCGTGGGGTCAAAATGATCACAAGAATGGTGAGCAAAAATCCCAGAACCACACGGGGGGACCTAGTGAATAACCTGCAGAGAGCTGGGACCAAAGTAACAAAGCCTACCATCAGTAACACACTACGCCGCCAGGGACTCAAATCCTGCAGTGCCAGACGTGTCCCCCTGCTTAAGCCAGTACATGTCCAGGCCCGTCTGAAGTTTGCTAGAGAGCATTTGGATGATCCAGAAGAAGATTGGGAGAATGTCATATGGTCAGATGAAACCAAAATATACCTTTTGGTAAAAACTCAACTTGTCGTGTTTGGAGGACAAAGAATGCTGAGTTGCATCCAAAGAACACCATACCTACTGTGAAGCATGGGGGTGGAAACATCATGTTTTGGGTCTGTTTTTCTGTAAAGGGACCAGGACGACTGATCCGTGTAAAGGAAAGAATGAATGGGGCCATGTATCATGAGATTTTGAGTGAAAACCTCCTTCCATCAGCAAGGGCATTGAAAATGAAATGTGGCTGGGTCTTTCAGCATGACAATGATCCCAAACACAACACCCGGGCAACAAAGGAATGGCTTCGTAAGAAGCATTTCAAGGTCCTGGAGTGGCCTAGCCAGTCTCCAGATCTCAACCCCAAAGAAAATCTTTGGAGGGAGGTGAAAGTCCGTGTTTCCCAGCGACAGCCCCAAAACATCACTGCTCGAGAGTGAGGAATGGGCCAAAATACCAGCAAGTGTGTGAAAACCTCGTGAAGACTTACAGAAAACGTTTGACCTCTGTCATTGCCAACAAAGGGTATATAAAAATATTGAGAAACTTTTGTTATTGACCAAATACTTATTTTCCACCATAATTTGCAAATAAAATCCTACAATGTGATTTTCTGGAATTTGTCCTGCAAACACGACAAGTTGAGTTTTACCAAAAGTTATATTTTGGTTTCATCTGACCATATGACATTCTCCCAATCTTCTTCTGGATCATCCAAATGTTCTCTAGCAAACTTCAGACGGGCCTGGACATGTTCTGGCTTAAGCAGGGGACACGTCTGGCACTGCAGGATTTGAGTCCCTGGCGGCGTAGTGTATTACTGATGGTAGGCTTTGTTACTTTGGTCCCAGCTCTCTGCAGGTCATTCACTAGGTCCCCCCGTGTGGTTCTGGGATTTTTGCTCACCGTTCTTGTCATCATTTTGAACCCACGGGGTGAGATCTTGCGTGGAGCCCCAGATCGAGGGAGATTATCAGTGGTCTTGTATGTCTTCCATTTCCTAATAATTGCTCCCACTTGCTCCCACAGTTGATTTCTTATTGACCAAATACTTATTTTCCACCATAATTTGCAAATAAATTTGTTAAAAATCCTACAATGTGATTTTCTGGATTTTTTTCTCAGTTTGTCTGTCATAGTTGAAGTGTTCCTATGATGAAAATTACAGGCCTCATCTTTTTAAGTGGGAGAACTTGCACAATTGGTGGCTGACTAAATACTTTTTTTGCCCCACTGTATGTATGTAGTAGTTTTGAGGCTACATGTGAATGTGTCTGGGTTTGTGTGAGAGTGTATGTGTGTGTGTGTGTGTGTGTGTGTGTGTGTGTGTGTGTGTGTGTGTGTGTGTGTGAGTGTGAGTGAATGTATATATAGTGTAAATATAGTCTTGTAAGGGTGCACAGAGTCATTGCAAGATAGTGTCAATGCAGATAGCTAATTAAATGGTTACCCAGACTATTTAGCAGTCTTATGGCTTGAGGGAGAAGCTGTTCTGGAGCCTTTTGGTTCGAGAACCGATGCTTTGGTACCATTTGCCGGACGGTAGCAGAGTGTCTATGGCTTCGGTGGCTGAAGTCTTTGGTAATTTTTCAGGCCTTCTTCCTCTGACACCGCCTGATATAGAGGACCTCGATGGCTGGGAGCTCAGCCTCATTGATGTACTTGCCGTCCACACCAACCTCTGTAGCATTTTGTGGTCAATGGCGGTGCATTTCCCATACCAAGTGGTGATGCAGTCAGTCAAGATGCGCTAGATGGTGCAGCGGTATAACTTTTTGAGGATCCAAGGGCCCATGCCCAAATCCTTTCAGCCTCCTGAGTGGGATGGGGCACTTTTATTCCCTCTTCACAACTGTGCGGGTGTGTGGACCATGTTAAGTCCTTAGGGATGTGGACACCAAGGAACTTTTAGCTCTCGAACCGCTCCACTACAGCCCCGTCGATTTGGATGGGGTGTGCTTTCCCCCTTTTTCCCTGTAGTCCACGATCAGTCCTTGGTCCTTGACACCACACTGCTTGGTCTCTGACCTCCTCCCTGTAGGCTGTCTCATCACTGTCTGTGATCAGGCCTACTACCGTTGTGTCTTCAGCACACTTGATGATGGTTTTGGAGTTGTATGTGGCCACGCAGTCGTGGGTGAACAGGGAGTACAGGAGGGGACTAAGCACACAACTATGAGGGGCCCCGTGTTGAGCGTCAGCTGCGGAGTTGTTGTTGCCTACCCTCACCACCTGGGGCCAGCCCGTCAGGAAGACCAGGATCCAGTTGCAGAGGGAGGTGTTCAGTCCCAGGGACCTGAGCTTGTTGAGGAGCTTGGAGGGGAATATGCCTGTCCTTATACACTGCTCAAAAAAATAAAGGGAACACTAAAATAACACATCCTAGATCTGAATGAATGAAATATTCTTATTAAATACTTTCTTTATATAGTTGAATGTGCTGACAACAAAATCACACAAAAATGATCAATGGAAATCAAATGCATCACCCCCTGGAGGTCTGGATTTGGAGTCACACTCAAAATTAAAGTGGAAAACCACACTACAGGCTGATCCAACTTTGATGTAATGTCCTTAAAACAAGTCAAAATGAGGCTCAGTAGTGTGTGTGGCCTCCATGTGCCTGTATGACCTCCCTACAACGCCTGGGCATGCTCCTGATGAGGTGGCGGATAGTCTCCTGAGGGATCTCCTCCCAGACCTGGACTAAAGCATCCGCCAACTCCTGGACAGTCTGTGGTGCATGGAGCGAGACATGATGTCCCAGATGTGCTCAATTGGATTCAGGTCTGGGGAACGGGCAGGCCAGTCCATAGCATCAATGCCTTCCTCTTGCAGGAACTGCTGACACACTCCAGCCACATGAGGTCTAGCATTTTCTTGCATTAGGAGGAACCCAGGGCCAACCGCACCAGCATATGGTCTCACAGGGGGTCTGAGGATCTCATCTCAGTACCTAATGGCAGTCAGGCTACCTCTGGCGAGCACATGGAGGGCTATGTGGTCCCCCAAAGAAATGCCACCCCACACCATGACTGACCCACCGCCAAACCGGTCATGCTGGAGGATGTTGCAGGCAGCAGAATGTTCTCCACAGCGTCTCCAGAATCTGTCACATGTGCTCAGTGTGAACCTGCTTTCATCTGCGAAGAGCACAGGGGGCCAGAGGTGAATTTGCCAATCTTGGTGTTCTCTGGCAAATGCCAAACGTCCTGCACGGTGTTGGGCTGTAAAGCACAACCCCCACCTGTGGACGTCGGGCCCTCATACCACCCTCATGGAGTCTGTTTCTGACCGTTTGAGCAGACACATGCACATTTGTGGCCTGCTGGAGGTCATTTTGCAGGGCTCTGGCAGTGCTCCTCCTGCTCCTCCTTGCACAAAGGCGGAGGCAGCGGTCCTGCTGCTGGGTTGTTGCCCTCCTACGGCCTCCTCCACGTCTCCTGATGTACTGGCCTGTCTCCTGGTAGCGCCCCCATGCTCTGGACACTACACTGACAGACACAGCAAACCTTCTTGCCACAGCTCGCATTGATGTGCCATCCTAGATGAGCTGCACTACCTGAGCCACTTGTGTGGGTTGTAGACTCCGTCTCATGCTACCACTAGAGTGAAAGCACCGCCAGCATTCAAAAGTGACCAAAACATCAGCCAGGAAGCATAGGAACTGAGAAGTGGTCTGTGGTCACCACCTGCAGAACCACTCCTTTTATTGGGGGTGTCTTGCTAATTGCTAATTGCCTATAATTTCCACCTGTTGTCTATTCCAGTGTTGCTTCCTAAGTGGACAGTTTGATTTCACGGAAGTGTGATTGACTTGGAGTTACATTGCTTTGTTTAAGTGTTCCCTTTATTTTTTTGAGCAGTGTATATTGTATGGTATATGAATAAATGGCTGCTTTAAAAATGCATTTGCTCCTTGATACGCAGGCAAGTACCAGTTTGTTTTGCAATTATAAAAAGGTATCCTGCGCATTGATTGTGGGTAATGCTCTCTACAATTTAATGAATTATTATCACAGCGGTTCTTGATTTCTCTGGCTCATCTGCTCATTGAGAGATATATAAATGTAATTTTACACCGGGGATCATTGTCAAAGCTTGTCAAGTCAGTAAAACAGATGCGAGTGAAGAAAACTGTGATTATATGTGTAGCTTAGAAGTGTTCAATCAAATACTTTACTCATCCATTCTAATTGACTCCAGACAAAATCTCAGGGCTTTAATCAATCAAAAGCACTTACAGTTTGAGCGATATGTTTAAAACAACGTTAACATGCTGTTTATTTTGGTTTCTCACTGTAAGCATTGGTTTGTCAACCATTAACATTATTATTTTCTTTTAGCAAAATAATCATGTTTGAGTTATTCTGCAAATTTGAATATGGTCCTCAGTTAAAGATAGGACTGGCAAAAACCTCTTGATAGCTGTTAACTCACTGAATGAGAGTGAGAACATGAAATGTAAGATTTTTGCCAAACTAGAGGATGTAATCAAGGTCAATTTACCCAGCTACAGTCAGTCACAGAAGACCAGAGCCTACTTTTGAAGTTTGAAAATTATATAGAAAAATATACTAGAGATGAATAATCACCTTAAAAGTCAGCGAGCCAGCCTTGAAGAAACAATGAAAGCAGAGGTAAACATGCAACAGATACAAGTATTATTACAGTTTGACGCTAAACTGTGTAATGAGGAAAATAACAAATTCACTTTTGGTGCATGCTAAAGTAAAAAAGAATTCAGGCATTCAAGTTGCTAAGAATGGGAAACCAGATGCTTTCAGTGAAAATATAATTTCAAATAACACTCACAGATAAAAAATAAATAAAAAATAAAATACCAATTCCAAGGTCTATGCACTTTCTCACTTGGCTTTTGCAAACAAGGCTATCAGTCAAACTAACCCTCGTATGCATTTCTGTAGGCATATTGATTAAATTAGGTTTCTCCTTGAAAGCACCAACCTGTGTATGAAGGCAGTTACAAATCCACCATTAATACATTTACACTGGTCATATTCAGCGGGTGTGGCGCGTTCGTAAATTCGTCCATTATTATGCGCTCTGGGGGAAGGGGGAATTTACAAATGCAAGAGATATGCTAAGCGGATAACAGTCGTTCAAGTTCAGCATAGCTAACTAGCTAGCTAGCAAAGCGATTAGATATTTCTTTACACCTGCATCTAGCTGTAACCACTGAAAAAACGATATGAGGGGAAAAAGTCAGTCACTCACCCATTCTTCTAATCACATGACATCTTCCCAGCAGCTAGCAAGCTAACATTAGGCAGGTTTTTAGGTTGCTAAATAAAGAGATACATAAAAAGATGCGCTAGCCTATTAGCCACGTTATGACTGACTTGTGGTCATTGCCCTTGCTAGTTTGATTGTATTGACATTCGCAGCCTTCGTCCGTTTTTGTCCAAAATATTGAGTCATCGAAACTGAAACAGTGCATCCCGAATGAGTGGAGACAGCAAACAATGTACGAGGCCAGCTGTGATTGACAACCTCATAGCAAAAAATTTTGGACTACCAAGAAATGTATTGGTGAACTATATTGATCATGCATTGATCTGCATCCATCTATTCTGCCAACAATGCCTTGCTGTACGCCATGGAATTTTGAGTCAAGTGTAACCTATTTTTAAAATCTCTTTTATGAAGTTGGTTTTGTAGCATAAAATGGGAATTTGATATTTATGATTGTCTGTTTGTTTCATATCTGCAAAGCAGTTAAAACACTGTCAGTTCCACTTTTTAAAAATTATGCACCAATTTATAAAGTTGGTTGAAGTGTCAAAATTCTGCATTTTAACATGTCCCTCCATGCACCCTCTGTGACTTCCCTGAAGATTTTAACCCACTAACCCACAAAATACTCCATTATTTCACCATTATTGTAAAGCACTAGTTATTTTGTTGTTTTGACAGTTATTTCTGAACATTATTATTTATTGCATGTGATTAGTATTTCATTTTCTCTTACAAATGAAATACTAGCGTAATCAAATAATAGCGTAAATGCAGGTGAGCTGGTTCATTTTTTGGGGTGTTTTGTGGTGTAAAACTGAATGGGACAGGTCAACTCTTATCCATAGATAGACAGGATAGAAATGTCAACAATAAAAAAAACAAAGAAGATGAATCTTGCATTAAATTGCCCCCCATGGCTGATTTAAAGACACACTCCTGTACTTTGGTGATTAATATTTTTTTAACTCTCTCTTTAGGCTGGATGTGTCAATGTGTAGTTCATACATACATAATCTATGAGCGGAATTACCTTAATTAGCCACAAAATCCCTAGTTTGAAAGCGACTGTTGCTGTGAGGTTCCATTTTCCCTATTTACTCCCCAGGTAGCAATTCGAGTTTCAGCCAATGAGCTTCAGCCCCTCAACATTTGAATGACAGCTAGGAAGACGCACTATGGGGGGAATTCCGACCCGAGTTCAGTGCACCTAAATGGAATGGAATTCACTTTTTATGCTACTTTCATAATTTTTATGTTCGGGATGGTGATGTAAGAAAACAAGGTGTGGTGGAGGTGTGTCTACAGATACACCGTATTCTGACCTTGACTTAATTCTCTCATAATTACACCACCTTTACGTGTGAGGAAACCATGAATAATGTTGATCGAACTTTCCGGTTCCAAGTGGAAAAATAATCTACTTTCTCTTTTCTAATAGAAATAACAGCATTCGCCATGCACTGTAATGTATAAGTTGATAAGATCTATTGATAAGAGGGAGGTATATGAGTAGAGCTGTGTCAGTCACAAAATTTTGTCAGCCGGTGATTGTCAAACAAATAACTGTCGGTCTCACTGTAATTAACCGTTAATTAACATACACATTTAGCATCTCCTGGCTTCCACGCATAGACTACAAGCCACTGATGCAGACCTTAACCTTCACAATAAATCCATGATTTATTTTAGATAATAAGACCGATGCTGGCGCTAAGACCGCACTCAATGAGCTGTATTCCGCCCTAAGCAAACAGGAAAATGCTCATCCAGAGGCGACGCTCTTAATGTCCGGGGACTTTCAAGCAGAGAAACTTAAATCTGTTTTACCAAATTTCTATCAACATGTTAAATGTGCAACCGGAGGGAAAAAAAACTCTAGACCACCTTTACTACACACACAGACGCGTGCTCCCTCACCCTCCATTTGGCAAATCTGACCATAATTCTATCCTCCGGATTCCTGCTTACAAGCAGAAATGTAAACAGGAAGCACCAGCAGATCCTAAGCTACTGGACTGTTTTGCTAGCACAGACTGAAATATGTTCCGGGATTCTTCCGATTTCATTGAAGAGTACACCACATCGGTCATTGGCTTCATCAATAAGAGCATCGATGACGTCGTCCCTACAGTTACCGTACGTATAGAAGCCATGGATTACAGGCAACATCCGCACTGAGCTAAACGCTAGAGCTTCCACTTTCAACGAGCCGGACTCTAACCCGGAAACTTATAAGAAAACCCGCTATGCCCTCCGAGGAACCATAAAACAATCAAAGCATCAGTACAGGACTAAGATCAAATCGTACTACACCGGCTCCAACGCTCGTCGGATGTGGCAGGGCTTGCAAAAAATTACAGACCTCAATGACTACCTAAATGACTACCGACCCGTAGCACTCACGTCTGTAGCCATGAAGTGCTTTGAAAGGCTGGTCATGGCTCATATCAACACCATTATACCCAGAAACCCTAGACCCACTCCAATTTACATACCGCCCTAACAGATCCACAGATGATGCAATCTCTATTACACTCCACACTGCCATTTCACACCTGGACAAAAGGAACACCTATGTGAGAATGCTATTCATTGATTACAGCTCAGCGTTCAACACCATCGTGCCCTCAAAGCTAATCAATAAGCTAAGGACCCTGGGACTAAACACCTCCCTCTGCAACTGGATCCTGGACCTCCTGACGGGTAAGAAGGGTAAGTAACAACATCCACCACTCTGATCCTCAACACAGGGGCCCCTTAGGGGTACTCCATGCTTACTCATGACTGCACGACCAGGCACGACTCCAACACCATCACTAAGTTTGGCCGATGACACAACAGTGGTAGGCCTGATCACCGACAACGACGAGACAGCCTATAGGGAGGAGGTCAGAGACCTGGCCGTGTGGTGCCAGTACAACAAACTTTCTCTCAACGTGATCAAGACAACGTAGATGATTGTGGACTACAGGAAAAGGAGGACTGAGCACGCCCCCATTCTCATCGACGGGGCTGTAGTGGAGCAGGTTGAGAGCTTCAAGTTCCTTGGTGTCCACATCACCAACAAACTAACATGGATCCTCAGATCCTCAAAAGGTTCCACAGCTGCACCATCGAGAGCATCCTGACTGGTTGCATCACTGCCTGGTATGGCAACTGCTCGGTCTCCGACTGCAAGGCACTACAGAGGTGTGTGCGTACAGCCCAGTACATCACTGGGGCCAAGCTTCCTGCCATCCAGGACCTCTATTACCAGGCGTTGTCAGGGGAAGGCCCTTAAAATTGCCAGAGATTCCAGCCACTCTAGTCATAGACTATTCTCTCTGCTACCGCACGGCAAGCGGTACCGGAGCGCATAGTCTAGGTCCAACAGGTTTCTAAACAGCTTTTATCCCCAATCCATTTAAAAAATATACAAAATATTTCACCTTTTATTTAACCAGGTAGGCAAGTTGAGGATATGTTCTCATTTACAATTGCGACCTGGCCAAGTTAAAGCAAAGCAGTTTGACACATATAACAACACAGAGTTATACATGGAGTAAAACAAACATACAGACAATAATACAGTAGAAAAATACGTCTATATACAATGTGAGCAAATGAGTTGAGATAAGGGAGGTAAAGGCAAAAAAAAGGCCATGGTGGCGAAGTAAATACAATATAGCAAGTAAAACACTGGAATGGTAGATTTGCAGTGGAAGAATGTGCAAAGTAGAGATAGAAATAATGGGGTGCAAAGGAGCAAAATAAATAAATACAGTATGGAGAGAGGTAGTTGTTTGGGCTAAATTATAGATGGGATATGTACAGGTGCAGTAATCTGTGAGCTGCTCTGACAGCTGGTTCTTAAAGCTAGTGAGGGAGATAAGTGTTTCCAGTTTCAGAAAATTTGGAGTTCGTTCCAGTCATTGGCAGCAGAGAACTGGAAGGAGAGGCGGCCAAAGGAAGAATTGGTTTTGGGGGTGAAAAGAGAGCTATACCTGCTGGAGCGCGTGCTACAGATGGGTGCTGCTATGGTGACCAGCAAGCTGAGATAAGGGGGGACTTTACCTAGCAGGGTCTCGTAGATGACCTGGAGCCATTGGGTTTGGCGACGAGTATGAAGTGAGGGCCAGCCAATGAGAGCGTACAGGTCACAGAGGTGGGTAGGATATGGGGCTTTGGTGACAAAACGGATGGCACTGTGATAGACTGCATCCAATTTATTGGAGGCTATTTTGTAAATGACATCGCCAAAGTCGAGGATCGGTAGTATGGTCAGTTTTACAAGGGTATGTTTGGCAGCATGAGTGAAGGATGCTTTGTTGCAAAATAGGAAGCCAATTCTAGATTTAACTTTGGATTAGAGATGTTTGATGTGAGTCTGAAAGGAGAGTTTACAGTCTAACCAGACACCTAGGTATTTGTAGTTGTCCACAGAACCGTCCAGAGTAGTGATGTTGGACGGACGGGCAGGTGCAGGCAGTGATCGGTTGAAGAGCATGCATTTAGTTTTACTTGTATTTAAGAGCAATTGGAGGCCACGGAATGAGAGTTGTATGGCATTGAAGCTTGTTTGGAGGGTTGTTAACACAGTGTCCAAAGAAGGGCCAGAAGTATACAGAATGGTGTCGTCTGCGTAGAGGTGGATCAGAGACTCACTAGCAGCAAGAGCGACATCATTTATGTATACAGAGAAGAGAGTTGGTCCGAGAATTGAACCTTGTGGCACCCCCATAGAGCCTGCCCAAGGCCCAGACAACAGACCCTCCAATTTGACACACTGAACTCTATCAGAGAAGTAGTTGGTGAACCAGGTGGTGAACCATAAGACTCCTGAACATCTAATCAAATGGCTACCCAGACTATTTTCTAATGCCCACCCCCTCTCTTTTACGCCGCTGCTACTCTGTTATTTTCTATGCATAGTCACTTTAATAAATCTACCTACATTTACATATTACCACAATAATCTCGACACCGGTGCCCCGCACATTGACTCTGTACTTGTACCCCCTGTATATAGTCTCGCTATTGATATTTTACTGCTGCTCTTTAATTACTTGTTCCTTTTTTTCTTATTCTTATTCATAAGAACAACTGCATTGTTGGTTAGGGGCTTGTAAATAAGCATTTCACTGTAAAGTCCACACTTATTGTATTTGGCGCCTGTGACTACTACAATTTGATGTGATTTGAATTACCAGTTGGTGGGCCACTTAAGTAGATTTTTTCCAGATGATGTAAATTCCTGCTTCCCATTTGGTTACTAAACACACCACTAACCACCACTGTAGAGCTGTATAATTGGATGCACAAGACCGAGACCTACACTTTAACATATAGTTGAGCGTTGTACAATGTATATAGTTTGTGTTTAAATCAATAAAAACGCAAATAATAAATAATACAAAAATAAGGGTACGGTTAGGGTACAGTATTGTTCCCTGGGTACAAAAAGATTAAGGGCTTTATTAAATCAGATCTGCTTTAGTCGACATCCGCATAGTGGTTGTTTTGGCGGTGTCAGAGGTGAAACTGCATTTGAGCTGTCAAATCCACAAGTGCTGCTGGCATTATGTTGTCCCAGTTAAAGTGGTCTATGGTAGAGGTACATTTTTGTCACTTACTAAGAACATTATGGCTTTGTCATTTTTGTGTTTCCCTATAAGGGCAAATTGTAACTTTTCTAAAAGCATGATTATGTACCTTCTGGACAATATGTAAGAAAGGTACTGAGGTATGAACTGGGGTTTAATTATGTTCCTATAACTAAATGTACAAAGGATTACCTTACAGGGTACCACCTCAATGACAAACGGTTGTACCTCCTTTAAGAACAAATCTAAGTCTGTAGTGTAGTGTACTTCCCGACCTTTTAGCAAAGATGCAAATGTATCTACATGTATTTGGAATAGATTTTATGTGACGTTAAATATATTGAATATATACAGTACCAGTCAAACGTCTGGACACCTACATTCTCATTCAAGGATTCTACGCTGTAGAATAATAGTGAAGACATCAAAACTATGAAATAACACATATGGAATCATGTATTAACATTTTTTTCTCCAAAAAAGTGTTAAACAAATCAGAATATATTTTAGCCTTGAGATTCTTCAAAGTAGCCACCCTTTGCCTTGATGACAGCTTTGCACACTCTTGGCATTCTCTCAACCAGCTTCATGAGGTAGTCACCTGGAATTCATTTGAATTAACAGGTGCGCCTTTCCTTAATGTGTTTGAGCCAATCACTTGTGTTGTGACAAGGTATTTTTTACATTTAATTGAACTTTTATTTAACTAGACAAGTCAGTTCCAAACAATTGTTTTTCCAATGACGGCCTACCCCGGCCAAACCCGGACGACACTGGGCCAATTGTGCGCCGCCCATGGGACTCCCAATCATGGTCGGGTGTGATACAGCCTGGATTCGATCGGGGACTGTAATGATGCCTATTGCACTAAGATGTAGTGCTTTAGACCGCTGTACCACTCAGGAGCCCAAGGTAGGGGTGGTATACAGAAGAAAGCTGTATTTGGTAAAAGACCAAGTCGATATTATGAACAGCTCAAATAAGCAAAGAGAAATGACAGTCCATCAGTACTTTAAGACATGAAGGTAGTCAATCTGGAACATTTCAAGAACTTTAAAAGTTTCTTCAAGTGCAGTCGTAAAAGCCATCAAGCGCTATGATGAAACTGGCTCTCATGAGGACCGCCACAGGAAAGGAAGACCCAGAGTTTCCTCTGCTGCAGAGGATAAGTTCATTAGAGTTAACTGCACCTCAGATTGCAGCCCAAATAAATGCTGCACAGAGTTCAAGTAACAGACACATCTCAACATCAACTGTTCAGAGACTGCATGAATCAGGCCTTCGTGGTTGAATTGATGCAAAGAAACTACTACTAAAGGACACCAATAAGAAGAAGAGACTTGCTTGGACCATGATACACGAGTAATGGACATTAGAATGGTGGAAATCTGTCCTTGGGTCTGATGAGTTCAAATTTGAGATTTTTGGTTCCAACCGCTGTGTCTTTGTGAGACGCAGAGTAGGTGAACGGATGATCTCCACATGTGTGGTTCCCAGGTGTGATGGTGTGCAGGTGCTTTGCTGGTGACACGGTCGGTGATTTGTATATAATTCAAGGCACACTTAACCAGTATGGCTACCACAGCATTCTGCAGCGATATGCCATCCCATCTGGTTTGCGCTTAGTGGGACTATCGTTTTAAGATGGTTTGTGATGAGTTGGACTGCAGAGTGAAGGAAAAGCAGCCAACAAGTGCTCAGCATATGTGGGAACTCCTTTAAGACTGTTGGAAAACCATTCCAGGTGAAGCTGGTTCAGAGAATGCTAAGAGTGTGCAAAGCTGTCAAGGTAAAGTGTGGCTGCTTTGAAGAAACTCAAAAATCAAATATATTTTGATTTGTTTTAACACTTTTTTTGGTCTTTTCTTTAATTTTGAATACATGATTCCATATGTGTTATTTCATAGTTAATGTCTTTACTATTATTCCACAAAATAGTAAATCAAGAAATAAAGAAAACCCTTGAATGAGTAGGTTTGTCCAAACCTTTCACTAACTGGTACTCTGTATGTATATATTTTTGATGGGAACAAATAATCATTCAGTTTTTTTTTTTTTTTTTTTTTTGGACAAAATTGGCTATTAAGCTTGTGTTGTTTTATCTAGGACCGCATTGACAGGCTATTGATTTTTGTCCTTCAGTCGTGGGATGGTGGTCAGTACTTAAACCTTTATGCCTTTTAAACAAATAGCAAAAATCTAATCAAATTAAATTACATTTTATTAGTCAAATGCGCCGAGTACAACAGGTGTATTCACCGTACAGTGAAATGCTTACTTACAAGCCCTTAACCAACAATGCTTTAAGACGTTTTATGACAAAAATAAAAACACGTGTTAAGTAAAAAATTGAAAATAAAAGTTACAAATAATTAAACAGCAGTATAATAACAAGCAAGGCTATATACAGGGGGTACCGGTATAGAGGCAATGTGCGGGGGAACCGTTTAGTCGAGGTAATATGTACATGTAGGTACAGTTATAGTGACTATGCATAGATTATAAACAGAGAGTAACAGCAGCGTAAAAGAGGGGTCTGGGTAGACCTTTGATTAGCTGTTCAGGGGTCTTATGGCTTGGAGGTAGAAGCTGTTAAACCTTTTGGACCTGGACTTGGCGCTCCGGTACCGCTTGCCATGCGGTAGCAGAGAGAACAGTCTATGACTAGGGTGGCTGGAGTCTTTGACCATTTTTAGGGCCTTCCTCTGACACCGTCTGGTATAGAGGTCCTTGATGGCAGGAAGCTTGGCCCCAGTAATATACTGGGTCGTACGCACTACTCATTATAGTGCCTTGCGGTCGGAGGGTGAGCAGTTGCCATACCAGGCAGTGATGCAACCAGTCCGGATGCTCTAGATGGTGCAACAGTCTCCTGAGTGGAGCTATGGCAGTGTTGCAGTTACGTGCTGGGCATCTCTTGATAAGTATGATAAATATCTCCTACCTGCACAGCCAAGTAACAATGTCTGCCGCATATCTGCTTCTTTTTAAAAGGAGCTAAAGTATCCTGACAGTTCAGATATCCACATTGCCTGGCAGTGTGATATCACCTGGGTCCTGTTCAGAAGGCACCAAACAGAAGACTACACATTAAGAAACAAAGAATGTGCTTTTTGAACTTGTCCAAACTAACGTTTATTTCATTGCCAATGCCTTCACTGCCTGTCTTGTATTTTCTTTTTCGGGTTGGCTGTTCTAATGCCCTTTGACCTTTTTCCAGTTCAGGAAGTGCCTGATTCAGCTCTTTACCGGCAAGCCTGCGCCAGAGAACATGAATGCAACGTCGGAGCGACTGGGAATGACGGGGGAGAGCTGCACGGGGGGCGAGATGTCAGCCATAGCAGCACGCATCCCGGTCTGCGGCAACACCCAGCCTAAGAATGAGGAGGCATCCCCCAGCAAGTGCAGCTCCTTCGTCCAGCTGCCAATCCCAGAGAACAAAGTCTGCCCCATGTAGACCAACAGAAGACTATCCCACCCCTGAACTCTCCTCCAGTCCTCACTGCCTTTTCATCCTCCCCTTCCATTGCTATGCAGATGCGTCTTCTCTTACCCACCAACTTCTTGTGGTATGTGTTAGTTTAAAGATGCCAGGTGTAACCACAAGGGTTCCCTGGTTGACTTGTTATGTATTAGTAGACATGGAGGGAAACCGTAGCACAAAAGAGGGACATAATGCTTTCATGTATGGCAAGCAGCCAGATCACCCTGACTGCATCTATCTGCTGAAAGTCATCTGAGGCTAAGCAGGGTCAGGCCTGGTTGATCTCTGGGGTAGGAGACCAGATGCTGTTGGAAATTGTGTTAGAGTGCCAGTAGGGGGCATTCTTCCCTCCTCAATACCTTAGTCCATCCTTTCTGTGGACACTGCTCCACAAAGGATTCCCTTATCCCTCATACCACCAATATATTTTACAGACATGGATTACCAACTGGGGTAATTTTGACCCCAAGAAGAAACTATTGGAAAAAGCAACAATCATAGCAAAATATCATATTAATTATTATCAAAACATCATTAGATATGTAAATAAAATAAATACTTGTTTTCGCAAAATTACAGGTAATTTGCATATTCTAGAAAACAAGAATATACATTTCACTTAAATAATGTTCAGCTCTTTTCCAAAATACAATCCACAAGTACTATTAAGCCAATTTACCATAATTTGATTGTGTTATCATTTCGTTTTTAGAATGTTGATGTAAATATACATTTAGTCTTATTTGGTAAAAATGACTGGAATTTTAAAGGGGCAGTACACCAACATTTGAAATATACTTACTTTTAAAAAGTGATTAATCCATTAAACCTGTGAGACAATGACCAACAATATGGCTTCGTTTTCTTTATTTACTTACCCCAAAGCCAGCATGAGCATCGTTGCTAGTGAAACAATGGCAGTGGTAGGGCCTATGGCTGTAGGCTTCAGAAAGCATGCCCAAATCTTCAGTCACTTCAAACCAAATGTTATAGCAACCCAAATACCATAACAAGTTGCACATCTAGAATATTGGAGGATTTTCTAGGAATTCATGTATTTATATAACACTTCCCGTAGAATTACTATTTTTCGAAGAATACACAGCAATACAACACTATGTACATTTAGAGGGTAGCTGGTTTCTGTATTACAGTTCTACCAAGTATTCATACTGACATACTTTTAATGAGCTGTTTTGACTGCAACTAAGCATATACAGTGGGGCAAAAAAGTATTTAGTCAGCTATCAATTGTGCAGGTTCTCCCACTTAAAAAGATGAGAGGCCTGTAATTTTCATCATAGGTACACTTCAACTATGACAGACAAAATGAGAAGAAAAAAAATCCAGAAAATCACATTGTAGTATTTTTTTATGAATTTATTTGCAAATTATGGTGGAAAATAAGTATTTGGTCAATAACAAAAGTTTATCTCAATACTTTGTTATATACCCTTTGTTGGCAATGACAGAGGTCAAACGTTTTCTGTAAGTCTTCACAAGGTTTTCACACACTGTTGCTGGTATTTTGGCACATTCCTTCATGCAGAACTCCTCTAGAGCAGTGATGTTTTGGGGCTGTTGCTGGGCAACACGGACTTTCAACTCCCCCCAAAGATTTTCTATGGGGTTGAGATCTGGAGACTGGCTAGGCCACTCCAGGACCTTGAAATGCTTCTTACGAAGCCACTCCTTTGTTGCCCGGGCAGTGTGTTTGGGATCATTGTCATGCTGAAAGACCCAGCCACGTTTCATCTTCAATGCCCTTGCTGATGGAAGGAGGTTTTCACTCAAAATATCACGATACATGGCCCCATTCATTCTTTCCTTTACACGGATCAGTCGTCCTGGTCCCTTTGCAGAAAAACAGCCCCAAAGCATGATTTTTCCACCCCCATGCTTCACAGTAGGTATGGTGTTCTTTGGATGCAACTCAGCATTCTTTGTCCTCCAAACACGACAAGTTGAACTTTTACCAAAAAGTTATATTTTGGTTTCATCTGGCCATATGACATTCTCTCAATCTTCTTCTGGATCATCCAAATGCTTTCTAGCAAACTTCAGACGGGCCTGGACATGTACTGGCTTAAGCAGGGGGATACGTCTGGCACTGCAGGATTTGAATCCCTGGCAGCATAGTGTATTACTGATGGTAGGCTTTGTTACTTTGGTCCCAGCTCTCTGCAGGTTATTCACTAGGTCCCCCCATGTGGTTCTGGGATTTTTGCTCACCGTTCTTGTCATCATTTTGAACCCACGGGGTGAGATCTTGCGTGGAGCCCCAGATCGAGGGAGATTATCAGTGGTCTTGTATGTCTTCCATTTCCTAATAATTGCTCCCACTTGCTCCCACAGTTGATTTCTTATTGACCAAATACTTATTTTCCACCATAATTTGCAAATAAATTTGTTAAAAATCCTACAATGTGATTTTCTGGATTTTTTTTCTCATTTTGTCTGTCATAGTTGAAGTGTACCTATGATGAAAATTACAGGCCTCTCTCATATTTTTAAGTGGGAGAACTTGCACAATTGGTGGCTGACTAAATACTTTTTTGCCCCACTATATATATCTAAAGACACTGAAGCGGCAAACTTTGTGGAAATTTAATATTTGTCATCCTCAAAACTTTTGGCCACGACTGTATAGGCGAGTTATGTGATTTTGGATCATTAGGTGATTTTGGCTTCATTACCTTCCATTCCGTTTATACCTTTCTTTCCTCTGTCACGTCCGCATTAGTGGATCATATTAGGCTAACATTGTGCAATAATTTGGGACATGTATTTGTATCATTATGGGACTCGAACTATATGTACCAGGTTAAACCTGGAGCCTGGTTCACGGCGACTGGACCGTTGTCATACAGTTCCATGATTAGTGAGGATTAGGGTAGATTTATAGGACTATTGTTCAAACCTCATTATACACTTTTTTCCACCTTCCAATATTTAATGGATTGAACTTTAATATGACAACTTGCAGGATGAATCAAACCCCTTCATTTTTGATTTGTCAATATATTTAGTGCGTAAAGGCTCTCCAAACCATTTTTTCCCCCTAAATGAATCATACATATTTTCCGAACCCAAATATGTGCCGAAATAATCTACAAGATCAGAGTATTTTTAAATCTACCAGTTGGTGCTGAAACGGAGACGAATATGCATATATGTAGATGGATTTTCTTTCATTGATATCTATATTCTGTATTCTAGTGAGTCTTCCGAAAAAAAATCTAATTAAAGGTACCCCCTATTTAAAGGGATGGCTTAAGATAAATGTACTGAAACCCTATTGAATCAAAACTCCATAAATAAATCTGTTAGCCAGCAAGTGGGACTGTGTTCAGAGGTTGAATTAAATGTATTCAGCATGCGGAAGGAAACCACGCCTGCAAAGTCCATTACGCACCTGTATAAGGTAAGTCTGAAAACCAACTCCTGAGAAGTGTGTAGGAAAGGCGTGCGTAGGAAAGGCGTACATTTGACAAAGTCATGAAACATTTGAAAAACTGAATAAACCACATTCGGACTATGATCAAAAATATGCCTCTGGGGTTCAAAAGGACCCCAGTCGGTAGGATGAGGGTTAAACCAAGGTCCTGATTCTGTAATCCCTAGATTCCATGGCCTCTCATACAATTATTGCCCCCTAATCCTCCCTTGTTAGCCCCTTCCCACTTCAATACAAGATTATTTCAGCACTTCGAAAAGTGCTATACTTTAAAGGTTCAATGCAGCAGTTTTGATCTCAATATCAAATCATTTCTGAAGAAAAAAAACCCAAATAGCTTCTTTGCAAAGAGCAATTTCTCAAGCAATCATTTTTCTAGGACTGTTTGGGAGTGGTCTGAGTGGGGATTGGAAAACTAAAAAATACCTGTTATTGGAATCCCTCTTTCTTATTGATCTATCGACTAATTTACCGCCTGGAGATGTCACCAGGCAGGCCAAAACTCCATCGCACCAAAACAGTCTGAAATTTCAGGCTATCTTTTCAAACAGCTCTCGTACTGAAAGTAAATTATCATAAATTTTCTACATTTCACAGTATTAATCCAACCTTAGTGTGGAAATAAGTATTAAACACAGAAAAATCACACTTTTGACTCCACCGGGGCTTTAAACCCCCTCCATCATTACTTATCATTATGACAAGGACATTAAATGTTTGTTGACAGTGATTAAATAGGAGCAATTCAATAAGCTAGAAATGACGGTTGTAAATAGACAATTTACTCGTCTGATTCCATCCCCCTTTACTTGAGTTGTGAGTTGTTTATGTTCTGGTAGGGCTATTGTCATTAACTACCTAACAGTCCCGTATACACTCAGCTTGTACAACTGATGTACTCTCGGTTGTGCCAAATGCATTGTACATCAGTTGTACAACTTGAGTGTGTACTGGGCCTGTAACTCCACCACCTGCATCATCAAGGCTGTCGGAGGGGGTGTCTGTTGAATCTCGCTCTAATCCAGACGAGCCAGACTCATCTTTAGCTCTTTTCCCATTTGAAGCCCCTGCGATGGCAACTGCTGAGAGATTGTATATTTATCATGATTCCTCAAATAATGCTTTCTTTACTCTATTACTGTACATTGTCAAGAAATACTGTATATGGGCACTGTGACTGGGTCCAGTAAATCCAAGTTTCTCGGCTTATCATTAGCGTAGATAACTGCTGTAGCAATGTGCACA
This sequence comes from Oncorhynchus masou masou, assembly GCF_036934945.1. Taxonomy (NCBI): domain Eukaryota; kingdom Metazoa; phylum Chordata; class Actinopteri; order Salmoniformes; family Salmonidae; genus Oncorhynchus; species Oncorhynchus masou. The sequence goes on from NC_088235.1 coordinate 62,027,086, forward strand.
AAACCATTGTACAATGAGGATCACATCACAAAGCATGGGCCTACAGTCAGCAATAGTGTATTTCAGATGTATTTGAACTTGTGTTCATTTCTCTTTTAACTAAATCCTGTACACATGACAAGATCTCTTGTTTACCATTCTGTGCTGCACCATCCTTGAATGTAACAATTAAATGATAATGCCTGACAAGCCAGAGTTTGGAGGATGTATTGGTGACAAACCGTGCCAATATATCCTCAACACCGGCTTTGAGGGCATTATCACTTTAATACAACAGGTTACCAACATATTCCAAAAATTATTGACATATTTTAATTAACATTATTTTGATTAATTTATTCATACTATTCCATCCTTCCACAAGATATAGTCCCAACATAAATCTAGGTCTCCTACCCAAGCTGGCTGGTCATTCGCTCTATCGGTTCTGTTGCCAGAGACATGACCCAGTCGTTCAGTCTTTTTGTTCTGTAAATATGGACGTTCGTTCTAAATGTTCATTCGTTCTAAATGTTCCATTGCCATAATGGCTGTTAACGTTCTTGTCCCTTGATTGCTAGCTAGCCAGCTACGGAATAACAGCCAGAATAACAGCAAAGTAGATGCATTTTTGTAAGCCGTTTTCTAGTGACATTTATTTGGCTACATCCAAAACAATGAGCTAATGAGGCGCAATTTTGCCTCGTATAGAACATGTGCTCACTTGTCAGGACACTGAAGCCTCACAAGTCCTCAAATGGCATCCTGGAGTCGCCTCTTCACTGCTGACGTTGAGACTGGTGTTTTGCGGGTACTATTTAATGAAGCTGCCAGTTGAGGACTTGAGGCATCTGTTTCTCAAACTAGACACTCTAATGTACTTGTCCTCTTGCTCAGTTGCGCACCTGGATCTCCCACTCCTCTTTATATTCTGGTTAGAGCCAGTTTGCTCTGTTCTGTGAGGGGAGTAGTACACAGCGTTATACGAGATCTTCAGTTTCTTGGCAATTTCTCGCATGGAATAGCCTTCATTTCTCAGAACAAGAATAGACTGACGAGTTTTAGAAGAAAGGTCTTTGTTTCTGGCCATTTTGAGCCTGTAATCGAACCCACAAATGCCGACGCTCCAGATACTCAACTAGTAGGCCAGTTTTATTGCTTCTTTATCCAGAACAAGAGTTTTCAGCTGGGCTAACATAATTGCAAAGGGGTTTTCTAATGACCAATTAGCCTTTTTAAAATGATAAACTTGTATTAACTAACACAACGTGCCATTAGAACACAGGGGTGATGGCTGCTGATAATGGGCCTCTGTTTACCTATGTAGATATTCCATAAAGAATCTGACGTTTCTAGCTACAATAGTCATTTACAACATTAACAATGTCTACACTGTATTTCTGATCAATTTTATGTTTTTGTAATGGTGAAAAAAAAGTGACCCCAAACTATTGAACAGCAGTGTATGTTGACCATAAGATGCTTAAAGGCACAATCTAAGATTTCCTACTGTTCATACTCATTGATTTTTGAGATATATAACTTATGCACTGTCAAATCTTACGTAATACTACATTGTTCATGTTTTTGTTGTCATTGAGTCTTTGTACACAAACAGTGTATAGCTTCAAAATATGTTTACAACTACCACATCAATCTCATGGACTACAGCATTTGCATCTACAGCTCCATCTCAGTGGAGGCTGCTGAGGAGAATGGCTCATAATAATTGCCGGAATGGAGCAAATGGAATGGCATCACAAACACCTGGAAACCATGTGTTTTGATACTGTATATTTGATACCATTCCACTTATTCTGCCCCAGTCATTACCACGAGCCCATTCTCCCCAATTAGAATTATGTCACTCTTGCCCTGACTATCATGCTCCTGCAACAGTGTGTGATGTATTGTACTTACCATGGCATGTTGAGAGTTGTTCTGCTGTTTTTAATGCAACTATTTTGTCTTCAGTTATTTACAAGAGTTCAAGGTCATGAACACTAGTTATTAGAAGAAAATGTCTGTATGGATTAAAATATATATTTTTTAAAAGCAATGATTGGTTGTGTTGCTGTCTAGATTTATGAATCATGAATCAAGAACAGAAACAACTCAACAAGCACCATCCTTTGTAAGATAACATATACCATAGTACATACACAGACAATAACAAGGAAAACATTTACAATTGTGCGTATGGTGTACAACATTTCTACCAAAGTCTAGAGTCTTCCATCTTAAACTTGTTTGGGATAGGGGGCAGCATTTTCACTTTTGGATGAATACCGTGCCCAGAGTGAACTGCCTCCTACTCAGTCCCAGATGCTAATATATGCATATTATTATTAGTATTGGATAGAAAACACGCTGAAGTTTCTAAAACTGAATGATGTCTGTGAGTATAACAGAACTCATATGGCAGGCAAAAAAACAGAAAATATCCAAACAGGAAGTGGGAAATCTGAGGTTTGTAGTTTTTGAACTCACCCCTATCAAATACACAGTGGGATATGGATTATTTTTCACTTCCTAAGGCTTCCACTAGATGTCAACCGTCTTTAGAACGTGGTTTCAGGCTGCTCATGTGAAGGGCCGGATGGGAGATGTTTTACTAAGGGGTCTGCCTACAGCGTTCTCAGTCACGCGCTTTCACTTGAGAGGTTGCTCTCGTTCTGGTGCAATTCTACAGACATTGGAATTCTCCGGTTGGAACATTATTGAACTTTTATGATAAAAACATCCTAAAGATTGATTCTATACTTAGTTTGACAAGTTTCTTCAACCTGTAATATAACTTTTTGAATGTTTAGTCGGAATGGACCAGATCGCGCTTTTGGATTGTTCACTAACCTCCCTAACAAAATAAGCTATTGGACATAAATAGACATTATTGAACAAAACAAGCATTTATTGTGGAACTGCGATTCCTGGGAGTGCATTCTGATGATCATCAAAGGTAAGTGAATATTTATAATACTTTTTATGAATAATGTTAACTACCCAACATGGCGGATATTTCTCTGGCTGGTTTGGGCTCTGAGCGCGATTCTCAGATTATGCTTTTTCCGTAAAGTTTTTTTGAAATCTGACACAGCGGTTGCATTAAGGAGAAGCGTATCTAAAGTTTTATGTATAATAGCTGTATTTTCATCAACATTTATTATGAGTATTTTTGTGAATTCATGTGGCTCTCTGCAATACGACGGCATGTTTTGGAACTACTGAATCTAACACGCCAATGTAAAATAAGATTTTGTTTATATAAATATGAACTTTACCGAACAAAACATACATGTGTTGTGTAACATGAAGCCCTATGAGTGTCTTCTGATGAAGATCATCAAAGGTTAGTGATTAATTTTATCTCTATTTGCACTTTTTGTGACTCCTCTCTTTGGCTGGAAAAATGGCTGGGTTTTTCTTTGAGTTGGTGGTGACCTAACATAATCGTTTGTGGAGCTTTCGCTGTAAAGCATTTTTGAAATCAGACACTGTGGCTGGATTAACGAGAATTGTATCTTTAAAATGGTGCCTAATACTTGTATGTTTGAGAAATTAGATTTATGAGATTGCTGTTGATTTGTATTTGGTGCCCTGCAATTCTATTGGCTGTTGGCGAGGGGTTCCGCAAGCGGAATGGGTTTCCGCTCAGTCCTAGACAGGTTAATCCTGTCTCTATTCTTTCTTATTGCATACACTTTCAAAAGAAAATGTCCTTTGTTGTGCGTGTTGATATGTGTGAGTACATTTCTCCATGCATGTTGTCTCTGTGAGCCGATCCCATCTCCATTAACTCTTGGAACTCCCCGTCCCGGATCCGGGATCGTGACTAAAGCCTCAGGCTCATTAGCGTAACGCAACGTTAACGATTTCTGAAAATCGCAAATAAAATGAAAATAATGCGTCTGCTCTCAAGCTTAGCCTTTTCTTAACAACACTGTCATCTCAGATTTTCAAAATATGCTTTTGAACCATAGAAATTGACTAATTTGTGTAAGAGTATGCAAAGCTAGCATAGCATTTTGAGTAGCATTTAGCACGCAACATTTTCACAAAAACCAGATAACCAAATAAATAAAATCATTTACCTTTGAAGAGCTTCTGATGTTTTCAATGAGGAGACTCTCAGTTACATACCAAATGCGCAGTTTTTCCTGAAAGCGTCTGTGTGTAGGAGAAATCGTTCCGTTTTCTACATTGCGTCTGGCTACCGAAACGAACCGAAAATTCAGTCACCTACAACGTCAAACTTTTTCCGAATTAACTACATAATATCGACCGAAACATGGCAAACGTTGTTTGGAATCAATCCTCAAGGTGTTTTTTCACATATCTCTTCATTGAAATATCGTTCGTGGAAGCTTGCTTTCCTCTCTGAATCCCATGGAAAAATACTGGCAGCTGACTTTTGCGCACCAATTTCGGCGCAGGACACCGGGCGGACACCTGGTAAATGTGGTCTCTTATGGTCAATCTTCCAATGATCTGCCTACAAATACGTCACAATGCTGCAGACACCTTGGGGAAACGACAGAAAGGGTTGACTCACTCCTCTCGCATTCACAGCCATATAAGGAGACAATGGAAAACAGAGCCTCAAAAATCCTGCTCATTTCCTGGATGCCGTCTCATCTTGGTTTTGCCTGAAGCTCACGTTCTAGGGCACGCACAGAAAATATCTTGGTAGTTCTGGACACGTCAGAGTGTTTTCTTTCGAAAGCTATCAATTATATGCATAGTCGAGCATCTTTTTGTGACAAAATATCTTGTTTAAAACGGGAACGTTTTTCATCCAAAAATGAAATAGCGCCCCCCATAGCATCAAGAGGTTAACCCGGGTTACATTGAACTAGCTATTATGGACAATATGGGATCATGCATGGTCCCATTACCTCCTTCATTATGATGATATTACAGAGCGTGTCCCCTATGCCATATTGCATTTATGCTTTAACTTGACACTTTGGACAAATTGCTGTGGATTAAAGTGGCCTGAATAGCCATCAGGGACACCTGGGTCACACTAGACCTTGATGAATTAGATTCACTGAAAGGGTAGAGAGAGAGAGGGAGACAGCGAGAGAGACAACCCTCCCCTCTCCCCCTCCACTCCTGTAACATATCTCCCTCTTTCCCTCTCGGCTCTCACTTCTCTCAAGTTACTGTGAACCAGAGGGGAGGGGAGCCAGACTGCCATGGTCAACGTCACTTTCAATCTCTGCACCAGTTCAATGGAACATGGTCTCGATCAGCTCTCCACTGCTGTTCACCAGAGACACAGCAACAAGTGTGGGATAAAGTGGAGTGTAAACTCCCCACGAAATACTGCAAACAGTATAACAACAACGAGTCCCCAGGCCACAACAACTATTATTGATTTAGATTGAGACTGAATGCTAGCCTTGTTTAGTAGTGACTCATTCAAGACAACTGCTTGGACAAATGTTGCTTTCAGGAAGACATTTTAACATTAGGTCACTGTTCTGGGTCACATGATAGAAGCTGTGTAGTGGGAGGAGGTGAGATACACTGATACAGTAGATCAATAAGGGATGTTAGGCAACAATACCAACATTAATACACGCTAAGAAATAATACACACCATTACATTAGACACAGACTTTATTCTGTTCTTACTTCTATAGTCCTTTACACCTTGCACTGAGACAAATGGGGCTTGCAATAGCTACAACATGATCCAGACAGACAGAGGCGGGTTTGACAACAATGCTGATTATATCTACAGTACCAGTCAAAAGTTTGGAAACGCCTACTCATTCCTGGGTTTTTCTTTATTTTTACTATTTTCTACATTGTAGAATAATAGTGGAGACATCAAAACTATGAAATAACACATATGGAATCATGTGGTAAACAGAAAAGTGTTAAACACATCAAATTATATTTTATTTTTGAGATTCTTCAAAGTAACCACCCTTTGCCTTGATGACATCTTTGCAAACTCTTCTCATTATCTCAACCAGCTTCATGAGGTAGTCACCTGGAATGCATTTCAATTAACAGGTGTGCCTTGTTAAGTTAAATAGTGTACTTTCATTCCTTAATGCATTTAAGCCAATCAGTTGTGTTGTGACAAGGTAGGGGTGGTATACAGAAGATAGCCATATTTGGTAAAAGAATAAGAGGTCTCGCTTTTTTGCAGCACACGATTTGAAAAAGCTTGTGATTAAACAAAGCTTCAGATATCATTGATGAGATATTTCTGATAAAGTGATACACACACCGGCACACTACTTCGAAGTTAGCTGCTTAGAGATTTCGGTGTGTGCCTCAGAGCTGACTTGCAGGTCATGTGTAGCCAAGATTTTCAGACCACAATGTTGAGGATAACAAGGCCATAACTAAAGGCCTTATGAAATGTATAATGCATGGTCATGAAGGATTTACTTAAGTGATAATGCCCTCGAAGCCGGTGTTTGGAGGGTATATTGGCATTGGATTTGCAAACCGTGTCAATATATCCTCCAAACACCGGCTTCGAGGGCATTATCACTTTTATATAATTTACACAACATATTCAAAAATGATTTACATATTTCATTACAAACATTATTTAAACTATTCCCTCAAGGTTGCTCTGATGTCCAAAAGATTTCAAATCAAAATTTTGTGATATGTCAAAGGGGTAACTTGCGTGTATTTGAAATGACTTTAATTCTGTCATGGAAATAAATATATTTCCTGTTACCAAGTCATTTACGGTTTCTATTCCTTTAGTTTTCCATGTGGACCAATTTATCAGGGAATTCTGAAAAGCTGTCCAAGGATTGTTCCATAAGGTTGTGTTTTTAGAAAGAGATATTGGTTCTTGTAAAATACGTTTCATTATCTTCCATATTGTTATTGTGTTCTTAACTATGAAGTTCTTCATGCTCTTAGCTTTATTCTTTGAAAACAGACACGTAAAAAAAGATTCTGGGGATGAGCATGCACATCTTAAATATGTACATATTGTTCCTCTTTAGTGCATTTAACTATATGTCGGAAGTACTGTAAAAGTTAAAACCAACCTTCAACCATCCTTCAACAAAGGAAGATGTAAAACGTTCCTTTATATTCTATGAATTGTATTTGCCCATATAAAGTCAGTTATGACAGAGTATACTTTTTTAAAGAATGAACTTTAGCAGCCATGTCAGTCTAAATAGGTTTATTCTACCTGTAAGATTTATGGTATTGATTTTACCATTTAATTAGATCTGTTTACATATTGTTGAGTATTGGAATGAAGTTATATTTATATATTTTTTGTTTGTTGTCATTTATTAAGCATCCTAAGTATTTAATATTTTTTTGTGGTCCACTTAAAGGATTTCTGTAGATCATGTGATTTTTGTTTTCTATTTCGTATTTTCCACGTTACTTTTGAGCATTTTGAAAATATTTTTATCAAAGGGGCATTGAGTTTTCCATATTGGTTCAGGCATATCAGGAGATTATCTGCAAATAAGTTTATTTTCTATTAATGTTACCAATACTAATACCCGTTACACTTTGGGTCCTGTCTAATTATTTGTGCAAGCGATTCAATCGGCAGTGCAAACAGGAGGAGGAAGAGGAGACATCCCTGTCTTCTGCCCCTTTCTAAAGCAATTTCATCAGATCATGTATTATTTGTGTATAATTTTGTTGTAGGACATTAATACAACATTTTTATAAAATGTATTATTTCAGCTGGATAGTTGAAGGCTTCCAACGTTTTGAATTGAACAGGTCATTTAAGATGGTTGAAAGCCTTTTTGGCATCGACAGCAATTATTGATGAATGTATATCTTGTTTTTTGCATATTGTATTAAACTAAAACATGTTCTTGTATTTGCTTGTGTCTATTTTTAATTAACCCTGTTTGATTGATATGTATCAAACCTGATAAGACTTTTACCATTCTATTGCTTTTAAGCATTGTTATTATATTATATTACATTGTACACACAGTGTACATACATTTGATGAAAGACTGCCACTGTGGTTGGTTTGTATTAACTTATTAATTACATTAGGGTATAGTGGCAGTCTTATAGTCAAAAATCTCCAGCCAATGGCAAAAGTGAAAAGCGCAACAACAGTCACAATAATGCAAATGTTTAACAATTAAACATACTTTGGGTTAAACACGGAAACCTGGGAAAAACTAGCCTGGCGCGTCACACAAAACACATAACTAAACAATTCCACACAAAGACATGGGGGGAGGGGAACAGAGGGAATATATATGTAGTGTGATTAGAGAATGTAAACCATGTGTGGGGGAAACAAGAAAAAACAAATGGAACAATGAAAAGTGGAGCGGCGATGGCTAGAAGAACGGTGACGTCGACCCCCGAACGCCGCCCGAACAAGGAGAGGAGCCGACTTCGGCGGAAGTTGTGACACTCAGAGAAGTGTCTGATGCCCTCCCAGTCACCCCATCCAAATCCCTTGGATATACTGTGGTCCCTATCCATTCTCACCAATAACCCCCATTAAATCATAAACTCAGCAAAAAAGAAATGTCCCTTTTTCAGGACCCTGTCTTTCAAAGATAATTCGTAAAAATCCAAATAACTTCACAAATCTTCATTGGAAAGGGTTTAAACATTGTTTCCCATGCTTGTTCAATGAACCATAAACAATTCATGAACATGCACCTGTGGAAGGTTGTTAAGACACTAACAGCTTACAGACGGTAGGCAATCAAGGTCACAGTTATGAAAACGTAGGACACTAAATAGGCCTTTCTACTGACTCTGAAAAACACCAAAAGAAAGATGCTCAGGGTCCCTGCTCATCTGTGTGAATGTGCCTAAGGCATGCTGCAAGGAGGCATGAGGACTGCAGATGTGGCCAGGGCAATAAATTGCAATGTTCGTACTGTGTGACGCCTAAGATAGCGCTACAGGGAGACAGGACGGACAGCTGATCATCCTCGCAGTGGCAGACCACGTGTAACAACACCTGCACAGGATTGGTACATCCGAACATCACACCTGCGTGGGACAGGTACAGGATGGCAACAACTGCCTGAACGCACAATCCCTCCATCAGTGCTCAGACTGTCCACAATAGGCTGAGAGAGGCTGGACTGAGGGCTTGTAGGCCTGTTGTAAGGTGGGTCCTCACCAGACATCACTGGCAACAATGTCGCCTATGGGCACAAATCCACCATCGCTGGACCAGACAGGACTGGCAAAAAGTGATCTTCACTGACGAGTCGCAGTTTTGTCTCACCAGGGGTGATGGTCGGATTTACGTTTATTGTCGAAGGAATGAGCGTTACACCGAGGCCTGTACTCTGGAGCGGGATAAACTTGGAGGTGGAGGGTCCATCATGGTCTGGGGTGTTGTGTCACAGCATCATCAGACTGAGCTTGTTGTCATTGCAGGCAATCTCAACGGTGTGCGTTACAGGGAAAATATCCTCCTCCCTCATGTGGTACCCTTCCTGCAGGCTCATCCTGGCATGACCCTCCAGCATGACAATGCCAACAGCCATACTGTTTGTTCTGTGTGTGATTTCCTGCAAGACAGGTATGTCAGTGTTCTGCCATGGCCAGCGAAGAGCCCGGATCTCAATCCCATTGAGCACGTCTGGGACCTGTTGGATCGGAGGGTGAGGGCTAGTGCCATTCCCCCCAGAAATGTCCGGGAACTTGCAGGTTCCTTGATGGAAGAGTGGGGTAACATCTCACAGCAAGAACTGGCTAATCTGGTGCAGTCCATGAAGAGATGCGCTGCAGTACTTAATGCAGCTGGTGGCCACACCAGATACTGACTGTTACTTTTGATTTTGACCCCCGTTTGTTCAGGGACACATTATTTTATTTCTGTTAGTCACATGTCTGTGGAACTTGTTAAGTGTATGTCTCAGTTGTTGAATCTTGTTATGTTCATACAAATATTTACACGTTAAGTTTGCTGAAAATGAACTCAGTTGACAGTGAGAGAACGTTTTTTTTTTGTAATGGTAAACAAGGAATGATAATGATTCAACATCCTTTCCTAATCTGTCTAGAACTCTTACTCATTTTACAATGGGGCAAGTCATAAAAAATGAAATGCAATTGCATTGTAGTATAATTAAGTCCTTCCTTATTTCTCTCCACCACCCCCACCCTGTTCTCCACCCTTAACAATGCCCAAGCCAAGCTTATCCCCACCTCCCATCTTTACCCCCCCCCCCCCAAACCAAGCTTATCAAAACCTCCCTCCTAGCCCTCCCTTACTCTTCCAGGCCAAGTTCCTCCCAACCTTTGTCGTTCCCCCCTCCCTTTCTCTCAAACACATTTACACCCCTCTAAGCATCTACTTACTCATCCATTCTCCTTCATTCACACTCAACTTATACCCTAAGCCTCCGTAAACCCATTCACTCCTGCCTTCCTACATATATTCAGAATCACTCTCCCATTCATATGTACAGACACATACCCACACATAGACCCACTCACACCCTCTCGCCCACACACACATCCATATGACAATTATTGACTTTTATATTGTCTTTTCAGTGTCCATGTATCTCATTGGCATTGGCTAATTCTATTGCTACTTCCTAGTGAAGGACAGTTACTTGGGGGACAATAGAGTCTAGATTGTATTGGGGGTAGAGGGAAGGAATATTGTCTCAGTTTATGATAAACTGGCCTTGTAGCCTAGTGTGCTTATCTGTTTTTCCGCTTCTGCCTCTGCTTGGGTTACTGGGCTCTCTTTCACCTGGAAAGATTTCCTGCAGCCTGTTCAGGGCTTCATCAGCGCTTGTGAACTCCATTCTCTGTGTTCCCTTCCATACCCACAGTACTGCCGGGAATCAGAGTTGAGACACTATTTCCTTTTTTAGTAGGTCTTTGTAGGTAGAAGGTGCTCTTGTGTAAAAGGGGTTAATTGGCCATCAAAAAGAAAGCAGGACCAAGGCACTCTTCATATGATGAATTAAAATGCTTTTATTTGTATGGCATGTTTAATGGAACCAAAATGTTAAAAATCTTACGCGTTTCGGCTGCATGGCCTTCATCAGGGAGTACACAAATACGGTGTTTATATGGTGGCGGCACTATATTATATTATATATTGGGAATACAACAATCTCAGCTCTGTAGATTTTGTTGCGAAGAGACATAATAAATAGATCACTTATTCTGGTATTACCCCTATGTAGCTTGAATCTGGTCACAGATTCAGGAATGGTTAAAAAATCACAACATGCACTTAAAATTAACCTTACAAATAGCAGTGTTGGGCGATCTGGAAAGCCATAGTCAGTCAATAAATAATATAATAATACTCAGAGGAAAGTTTCAATCTTCAGCTCATTATCTATGGAAAATATACGATTGGAAAGATTCAAAAATGTTGTAAAATATCACAGCACAATTGAAAAATATATGGCACATGGAAACCAAACAAGGGCGGTCCATGGTGATCGGTGGGATGGGTTGAGAGTGGCTGAGGGTTGGGATTAAAGAGTTTGTTTGGTAATGTATTGTTGTTATATATAAAAGTACCATGTATGTCAAATGTATATGTCAAATGTGTATGTAAAATGTATGCATATGTATCAAAAAAGCTGTAAAAAAACATTTGAAGATATTTGTCCTCTGAAGAGGGGTGGTGGTGGAGGGGTTAAAAAAAGAAAATACAAAATAATACTTGGCTAGAACACAAACCCAGGGGCTCTTTCAAATGCAACCAGTGCAATTATTGCAGAAATATTGCACAGAAAAAGTGTTTTGTTGACACAGCTTCTAACACAGAGTATCAAGTCAAGCATTTCATTAACTGTAAAACCAATCATGTCGTCTACAGATTGGAATGTCCACAGTGCAAGGTATTTTACATTGGACAGGCAAAGAGACGCCTTTAGGACAGTTTAGCAAACACAAGTATGCAATATGGGCAGGCAATGAAGACGACCCCATGACAAGGAACTATAAGTCCTTACATCATGCCATCCCTGAATCCCTAAAAGATATGGGTCTCGACCATGTTCCAGCCTCAATTAGAAAAGGGGACCGCCTTAAACAGCTAAACCAAAGGGAAAGTTTTGGAATTACCAAACTACAGGCCACTAAGTACCCTGGTTTAAATGAAGATATGGATTTTTCACCATTCCTGTGTTGTCTTAGTGGTTCCTTTGCTGTCATCTAGTGGACATATTGCCCTCTGCTATTGTTTTGACTACTGTGGTTCATGTTTGCTTCCATAGTACACTAGACTACTCTCGCCATTTTGGCCACTCCTATTCAAGGCTAAAACGACTTTGTATTTTTTAATACTTCTAATACTTCTAACTTTAATATGCATTTTGATAACATACACTATCTTTACAAAATAGTGGATTTGGTTATTTCAGCAACACCAGTTGCTGAGAACACAGCCATGCAATCTCCATAGACAAACACTGACAGTAAAACGGCCTTACTGATGAGCTCAGTGACTTTCAACGTGGCACCGTCATTGGATGTCACCTTTCCAACAAGTCACTTCTGCCCTGCTAGAGCTTCCCCGGTCAACTGTAAGTGCTGTTATTGTGAAGTGGAAATGTTCAGCCGCAAAGTGATAGGCCACACAAGGTCACAGAACGGGACCGGCGAGTGCTGAAGCGCGTAGCACGTAACAATGGTCTGTCCTCGGTTGCAACACTTACAACCGAGTTTCAAACTGCCTCTGGAAACAACATCAGCACAATAACTGCCGGGAGCATCGTGAAAGGGGTTTCCATGGCAAAGCACACAAGCCTATGTTTACCATGCACAATGGCAAGCGTCGGCTTGAGTGGTGTAAAGCTCGCCTCCATTGGACTCCGTATTTTTTTATAATCCTTAACGACTCATCTTTCAAAATATTTAGAGCGAGAGAGAGCAAGAGAGAGAGAGAGAGAGAAAAAAACTAGGCCAGCTGTGACTAAAGACTGTTACTTAGTGGCAGTCTGCACACAGCCCACTTCAATCAAATGTGGCCTATGTACTTCAAACTCTAATTAGAAACACAACATTTACGCTGTATCTGCTTCCTGCCACACACACACACAGATTGCTCAGGAGAGTGTTGTTCAAGTGCTCAATTAAAGTACTGTTCCATTGACAATTATAATGATACCTTGCAATTAACTCTTTACACTCGTGGAAATTGGCAAGGGCTAAATGTAATTGTTTCTTACATATGAAATATGAAATCAACGGGAACAGTTTTGATATTATGATCATGTATTAGACTAAAGGCAAGGACACAACAGTTCACCTGGCACAAGACTGAAGAGTTTGAGTGAGAGGACTAACTGGTGTCTCCAAGTGGCCACACCTCTCTAAAGTGTGCACAGTTCCATTATAAATCACAATCTGGGTCGGTTGGGAATCATTTGAAAGCCTGTTCTATTGCCAACATGACTAGCTAAGTTATAAAATATGATATTACGGTGTTAGGCTTCCACAATACCATTCAAGGAAATAGATCATATCTTTGGTGGTATAGAAAGGAGTCATAAGTGCATTCAGGTGCGTGTGCCGAGGTAAATGTTCTTCACAATAGACAAACACAGGCTCATTCTGTTCAGAACAACCAGGGGTATGGTGCCATGTCATCTTGTAACTGTACCTCAACCATAGTGATCATAAATGTTGACACTATATGACATGAGTTTTATGATATGGAAATGTAAAGTGCACATTTGGACCTGCGGGTATTTGGCTTGCTTGTATGACATCAAAGCAGTATTTATTATAATCGTCAATGTCTCATTTTTCAAAATATTTAGTCCTCAACAGAAAATTGTGCAAAAGTTGCCCAATTAGCGGGAGGGATGGGGGCAACTTCTTGTCGCTCGAGGTGTTCAAGTTCAGAACGGCTGTCAGTCAAAACCCATACAGCGCTGTGAAGCTCAGAGACAGAGCTCTGATGTCATGTCATTACACCTACACTCTCAAAAAAGGTTATTGAGGGTTTCTTTGTCAGGGGTGATATGTGTAACAAATTTTTAGGTTGGGTTCTTTACTGCTCAGGAGTTTTTTTTAAACTCCTGTAATGGTAGTGAAGAACAATCATGTTCTTTCCCTTTCCATATTGTTTTCCTTTATGCCACGAAATGCTACACTTAAAAAGTTTCTGTATTTTTACAGTACACTTCAGGCTACTGGTTGCAGTCAACTAAAAGTTACCAAATGTTGTGTATTTGTGCCAACCAACAGTGGAAGTGTTATGCAGGTGGTTCTGAGGAAAACAATGTTGGTCGGAAAGCTGTTTTCTCCACTCATACATGAGTAATAAAGGCCTAGTGAAAATGTATACTTTTTATCGTGCTTTACCAGGGGATGCTGCAGCACCCTCAGCACCCCTCCCTCCCGCAGCTATGAAGACTCTCACAAATATGATGGTGTTCTCCGTTTTTCTCTTTGACCCCCACAAGCCTGGCTGAAGTCGATATTGTCGATGTGCCAACTTCGGTATTTGGTATCTGAACCATTTGGGCTACAAAGCACTATAGAAAGGCAAGATTCTCACGAACACCATGGTATTGTCTGTTTTGCTCTATGACCCCCACAATTGTCACACGACTCATTTGAAGGTAACCCGGTACAGTTTTTTTTTAAGGAATGGACGTATGGAGGTTGTTTTATGGCAACAAAAAAAGGGTTAAAATACATTATATGTCCAAACGTATGTGGACAGCTGCTCGTCGAACATCTCATTCCAAGTTGGTCCCCTTTTGCTGCTATAACAGCCTCCACTCTTCTGGGAAGGCTTTCCACTAGATGTTGGGACATTTCTGTGTGGGCTTGCTTCCATTCAGCCACAAGAGCATAAGTGAGGTCGAGCACTGATGTTGGCCTGGCTCGCAGTAGGCGTTCCAATTCATCCCAAAGGTGTTTGATCGGGTTGAGGTCAGGGCTCTGTACAGGCCAGTCAAGTTCTTCCACACCGATCTCAACAGAGTATTTCTGTATGGACCTTGCTTTGTGCACGAAGGCATTGTCATGCTGAAACAGGAAAAGGCCTTCCCGAAACTGTTGCCACAAAGTTGGAAGCACAGAATCATCTGGAATGTTCCTTGTATGAAGTAGTGTAAACATTTGTCTTCACTGGATCAAAGTGGCCTAGCCCGAACCATGAAAAACAGCCCCAGACCATTATTCCTCCTCCACCAAACTTTACAGTTGGCACTATGCATTGGGTCAGGTAGCATTCTCCTTGCATCCACCAAACCCAGATTTGTCCATCAGACTGCCAGATGGTAAAGCATGATTCATCACTCCAAAGAACACATTTCCACTTGTAAAGCGGTGAGCCTTACACCACTCCAGCTGACGCTTGGCATTGCACATGGTGATTTTAGGCTTGTGTGCGGCTGCTCGGCCATGGAAACCCATTACATGAAGCTCCCGACGAAAGGTTACTGTACTGACGTTGTTTCCAGAGGCAGTTTGTAACTCGGTAGTGAATGTTGCAACCGAGGACTGATATAAAGTATATAAAGTGCAGTGGTGTGTAAGGGTTTTGCAGTTTAAAATTAATCTCAATGCTCCATGGTAAAGGGTGTCAATTGATCTCAAACACTGAGCGGAAGCATTCATATATAAAATATCCCCATAGTCTAGTATAGGCATAAATGTAGCTGATACTAACCTCCTTCTGGCTTCAAAAGAAAAGCAGGCCTTATTCCTAAAATAAAATCCCAACTTCAGCTTCAATTTTTTTTGTAAATTGTTGAATATGCAATTTAAAATAGAGGATATCTTCAATAAACATTTCAAGAAATATATATGAGGTTACAGTCTCAATCTCATTGCCCTGACAGGTAGTAATAGATTAAAGGTTCAGAGGTCTATTTATTGCTTTAGAAAACACAATTACTTCAGTTTTGTCAGTATTGAGGATAACCTTCAATTGACACAAGGTATGTTGAACAGTATAAAAAGCAGCTTGCAAGTTCTGGAAAGCTTTTGTGAGAGATGAGGCACAACAATAAATAACAGTATCATCAGCATAAAAGTGAAGTTGCGCATTTTGCACATTTGTGTCAAAATTATTTATAGAAATAGTGAATAAGAGGGGACCAAGTACCGAGCCCTGGGGCACACCATTACAAACAGGCAATTTAACAGACATGAGCCCATCGAATTGAGTGCACTGAGTTCTATCAGACAGATAGTTAGCACACCATGCAACTGCATGCTCCGAAAGACCTATGCTCGACAATCTCTGCCTCAGTATAGCATGAGCAACTGTATCAAAAGCCTTAGAGAGATCAATAAAAAGTGAGACATATAAAAACTATTTTAGCTGTTCACTAAGAACAGTTTGAAGTATTTTTTCCAGAGGTGACAGCTTTGAGATTGGCCTATAATTATTTAAAAGAGTCTCCCCCTTTTGAAAGTGGAAGGACAAATGCTGATTTCCAGATCATTGGAATTTCATTACATTCCAGGGTTAGATTGAACAGATATATAAGTGGTTCAGCTATGAAATCAGCTGCCAGTTTTAAAAAGTAGGGCTCAAGAAGAACAGGACCTGCAGGCTTTCTCTGATCTAAGATTTCAGGGCTTTATGTACCTCCTACATTGAGAATGGCAAAAAGCTTTGACCAGCTCTCACTGGTTCATCCACACAGGGTTGTACAGAGACAAAGGATACTGAAGCAAATCAAGTTTATTTATATAGCCCTTCTTACATTAGCTGATATATCAAAGTGCTGTACAGAAACCCAGCCTAAAACCCCAAAACAGCAAGCAATGCAGGTGTAAAAGCACGGTGGCTAGGAAAAACTCCCTAGAAAGGCCAAAACCTAGGAAGAAACCTAGAGAGGAACCAGGCTATGAGGGGTGGCCAGTCCTCTTCTGACTGTGCCGGTTGGAGATTATAACAGAACATGGCCAAGATGTTAAAATGTTTCATAAATGACCAGCATGGTCAAATAATAGTTATCACAGTGAATACTAGTTATCACAAGGGGTCTGAATACTTTCCGTATGCACTGTATAAGAAAGCTCAGGAAATATTTTGTTTCTTTTTGGACATATTTTAACCCATTTTTTTGTTGGCACAAAACAACTTCCATTCATTTTTTAATTAAACCGGTACCGGGTTACCTTCAGACGAGTCCTGTGACAATTGTGGTGGTTGTAGAGCAAAATTAAGAATCTCCCCTTTCTATAGTGGGGCCACATTAGTTTGTAGCCCAAACGGTTCGGAAGCCACAGACAAAAGTTAACACATCGACGGTACCGACTTTAGAAGGGTTTGTGGGGTTAGCAAAACATAGAGCACTATCGTGAGACTTTTCGTAGTTGTGAGAGGTAGGGGTGCTGAGGATACTGCAGCAGCCCCTGATAAATCCCAATTAAACATGTATTAATATGCACTAGGCCTTTTTTTACTCCTGTATGAGCGGGGAGAAAAATACTTCAACACTTTTTTTCCCCTCAGCGCTGTATGCGTTTTGATTGACAGCCGTTCTGAACTTGAGCACCTCGAGCTACAAGAAGTTGCCCCCATCCCTCCCAAGTCTGTAATTAAGAGGACTTTAAATATTTTGATGATGAGGATTATAATAAATACCACTTTGATGTCATACAAGCAAGCCAAACACCCGTGAGTCCAAATATGCACTTTACATATCATAAAACTCATGTAATTTAGTGTCAACATTAAAAATCACTATGGTTGAGGTATGGTTACAAGATGACATGGTGTCAGTGGTGGAAAAAGTACCTAATTGTCATGCTTGAGTAAAAGTATAGATACCTTAAAAGAAAGTTACTCGTGAAAAAATGAAAGTCACCCAGTAAAATACTACTTGAATAAAAGTCTAAAATGATTTGGCTCTAAATATACTTAAGTATAAAAACTAAATCTAATTGCTAACATATGCTTAGGCATCAATAGTACAAGTAAAAGTATAAATCATCTCAAGTTCCTTATATTAAGCAAAGCAGTTGTTTTTTAAATTTACGGATAGCCAGAGGTACACTCCAACATTCAGACATAATTTACAAACGATGCATTAGCGAGTCTGCCAGATCAGAGGCAGTAGGGATGGCCACATGTTCTCTTGATAAGTGTGTGAATTGGACCATTTTCCTGTCCTGCTAAGCATTCAACATGTAACGGGGACTTTTGCGTGTCAATGGAATAAAAAGTTAATTATATTCTTTAGAAATGTAGTGAAGTAAAAGTTGTCAAAAATATGTAAAGTAAAGTATAGATACCACAAAAAAAACTTTAAAGTATTTTCACTTAAGTACTTTGCACCACTTCATGGCATCATGTCCTTGGTTGTTCTGAACAGAACGAGCTTTTGTTTGTCTATTGTGAAGAAAATAGTACAGTAAATGTAAAATTCACATAAAATCAACAGTGTAATATTTGGATTCATTCTTGTGTCAGGTAAACTGTTGTGTCCTCACCTTTGGTCTAATAATTTCTCATTATCTCAAATATTCTCTATCTCTCTCTCTCTCTCTCTCTCTCTCTCTCTCTCTCTCTCTCTCACACACATTGTCATACGAACACAATGAATTACATCTAAAGCATTGTCTTTCATATAATATTAGGATATATGTATCTAATATTTGTCTGGTAAATGTATGTTTATCAAAAGAGATTTTACAATTTAAATTGTTCCTAACCATAATCTCCATTGCTATAGATTTTTTTAAAGGGGGTATATTTAATCTTAAAAATTATGAATTTGGAGACCATGGTGAATCATGTGTAGAAATGAATGAACATTTTCATTCGTTTTATTTCTTCTGTCCAGGTCTTGATGATTGGATGTGCATACAGTACATGTTTCCGTTTTCTACTGATTCATGTTGAGAACCCATCCTCACGCTTCCTGCGGTGTGATGTCACAGGAAGAGGCATCTACATCTTGGCCCCGCCCTCTTACCTCTGTATCTATAACAGACACCAAAGAAGAAGACATCTCATAGACAACCTGGTTTTGAAGTAACTAAGGTTCAATTATGGCCTGTTACTGTCAGGTTTCCAGGTGTTCAGCAGCACATCTTAAGCTAGCTTTTGTTCATTTGTTCTACTTCAGTGATAAAACCAGGTGAGTAATATTTAGAGAAAGTTGCAGATTAGCTTTGGAGTGAAAAGGATCAACAAACGAGAAGGAAAGTATGGGAAATCCTGACCGGGATGCAAATTACATCATTTTGTTGAGTCAGAGATGGCCGTGACCCAAGTGAACATGTGAATGATGTGTCAGCCTGGGTACTCTTTACAGGTCCAATCTATTTGCACAGTGTATAAATATTCCACAACATCAGTCTTTTTTTTTGCCGGATGAAAGAGGACATTACACGTTCTATTTCCCCTGCACTTTGAAGCACATCATTAATTGATAAGATGACATCATTTTGTCAGGCCTTCCGGTTTAATATTTAATTTCGGCAAAAGAGAGATTGAAATTGGTCGATGCTGATAAAATGATATGGTTGGTTCGTTCTTCTGAGCTGGTCATTGATACATTTTGTAGAATAAGGTATGACATACTACACTGAACAAAAAAATAAATGCAACATGCAAAAATGTCAAGTATTTTACTGTTACAGTTTATATAAGGAAATCAGTCAATTGAAATACATTCATACGGCCTTAATCTATGGATTTCAAATGACTGGTAATACAGATATGCATCTGTTGGTCACTGATACCTTAAAAAAAGGTAGGGGTCTGGATCTGGTGTGACCACTATTTGTCTCATTTAGCGCGACACATCTCCTTCACATAGAGTTGATCAGGCTGTTGATTGTGACCTGTAGAATGTTGTCCCACTCCTCTTCAATGGCTGTGGGAATTTGCTGGACATTGGCTGGAACTGGAACACGCTGTCATACACATTGACCCAGAGCATCCCAAACATGCTCAACGGGTGACATGTCTGGTGAGTATGCAGGCCCTGGAAGAACTGGGACATTTTCAGCTTCCAGGAATTGTGTACAGATCCTTGCGACATGGGGATGTGCATTATCATGCTGAAACATGAGGTGATGGCAGCAGATGAATGGCACTGCAATGGGCCTCAGGATCTCGTCATGATGTCTTTGTGTATTCAAATTGTCATTGATAAAATGCAATTGTGTTTGCCATGATGGGGCACTCTGTTCACAACGTTGACATCAGCAAATCGTTCGCCCACACAACGTCGTACTGCCTGGTACAGTTGAAACCATGATTAATCTGTGAAGTGCACACTTCACCAGCATGCTTGTGGCCATCGAAGGTGAGCATTTGCACACTGAAGTTGGTTACGACGCCGAACAGCAGTCAGGTCAAGACCCTGGTGAGGACGAGGAGCACACAGATGAGCTTCCCTAAAACAATTTCTGACGGCTTGTGCAGAAATTCTTTGGTTATGCAAAACCACAGTTTCATCAGTTGTCTGGGTGGCTGGTCTCAGACGATCCCACGGTGAATAAGCCAGATGTTGAGATGGGCTGGCGTGGTTACACATGGTCTGCGGTTGTGAGGCCGGTTGGACGCACTGCCAATTTCTCTAAAGAGAGAAATAAACACTCAATTCTCTGTTAACAGCTCTGGTGGTCATCCCTGCAGTCAGCATGCCAATTGCACTCTCCCTCTAAACTTGAGACATCTTTGGCACTGTGTTGTGTGTCAAAGCTGCACATTTTAGAGTGGCCTTTAATTGTCCCCAGCACAAGGTGCACCTGTGTAATAATAATCATGCTGTTTAATCAGCTTCTTGACATGCCACACCTGTCAGGTGGATGGATTATCTTGGCAAAGGATAAATGCTCACTAACAGGGATGTAAATAAATTTGTGCAAAAATTTGAGAGAAAGAAGCTTCTTCTGTGTTAGGAAAATTTCTGGAATCTTTTATTTCAGCTCATGAAACATGGGACCAACACTTTACATGTTGCCTTTATATTTATGTTCAGTGTAAATAATGTTCTTCAGTTATTAGTCTTTAGGGATTATGCTTGAATGGAATAATTGAACTGTAATTACAGGTAGTTCTTGTGTTATTTGTTTGTTTTAGTTGGTCAGGACGTGAGTTGGGTGGGCATTCTATGTTTTGTGTTTCTAGGTTGGTTTTCTGTGTTCGGCCTAGTATGGTTCTCAATCAGAGGCAGGTGTCGTTAGTTGTCTCTGATTGAGAATCATACTTAGGTAGCCTGGGTTTCACTGTTGTTTTGTGGGTGATTGTTTCCGTGTCTGTTCGCCACACGGTACTGTTTCGGTTTTATTCACGTTTATTGTTTTGTATTCATTGAGTGTTCAGTTTGTTTTTAAATAAACAACCATGGACACTTACCACGCCGCACATTGGTCCTCCGATGCTTCTCCTCCTCAGACGAAGAGGAGGAGGAAAACCCTTACAGGTACATTTCATAGGTAAAAAAAAACTATGTTCCTTTGGGTTCTCAAGCTCTCTCAACTACAGTGGATTTTTAGGGCGCCATGATGCCTAGCAGTTAGAGCATTGGGCCAGTTAAGAAAAACATGTGGTGTCCTGGAAAAAGCTTTTATCTTGGGCAATGCAGACCCAGAGTAGACAAGGGAGGTGATAGGTGAGAATAAGGATGACTCATGGTTGTTGAAAAACAGTACTTGAATTTATGAAGGGGCTCAGAAAAGGGTTTGGTGCTATAGGTTCCAGCAGAAAGACAAGCATTATAAAAAGAAGTATGAACCATTTCTAAAGCTGTGTTTTCAGCAAGCATGCTTATTACATATTTAGCCATGTACACTTTTAAAGGAGCTACATGTAGAATTTTTCATTGTAATTTAGGAAATGTTGATAATATATCTGTAGTAAAAGTGGAATGATAGTGTTTCACAATTTTCACAAAAATATTATTTCGGGCCTGTAAAATATTGCATTCTGATAATGCCGCCTTCCTATTTGACAGCAAAAGACGGTCTGTCCTCTGTCAAATTAGAAGCTGCACTCTCCCTCTTTTCCGTCAGCGTCACTCAGAGGTGTAGTTGAGTGCTTCAAGTTCCTTGGTGTCCACATCACCAACAAACTATCATGGTCCAAACACACCAAGACAGTCGTGAAGAGGGCACGACAATGCCTATTCCACCTCAGGAGACTGAAAAGATTTGTCATGGGTCCTCAGATCCTCAAAATGTTCTACAGCTGCACCAGAAAGCTTGCATCACCGGCTGGTTGGGCAACTGCTTGGCCTCCGACCGCAAGGCAAATCAAATCAAATTTTATTTGTCACAAACACATGGTTAGCAGATGTTAATGCGAGTGTAGCGAAATGCTTGTGCTTCTAGTTCCGACAATGCAGTAATAACCAACAAGTAATCTAGCTAACAATTCCAAAACTACTACCTTATAGAGACAAGTGTAAGGGGATAAGGAATATGTATCTAAATATATATGAATGAGTGATGGTACAGAGCGGCATAGGCAAGATACAGTAGATGGTATTGAGTACAGCATACACGTATACATATGAGATGAATAATGTAGGGTATGTAAACATTATTATGTAGCATTGTTTAAAGTGGCTAGTGAAATATTTTACATAATTTCCCATCAATTCCCATTATTAAAGTGGCTGGCGTTGAGTCACTGTGTTGGCAGCAGCCACTCAATGTTAGTGGTGGCTGTTTAACAGTCTGATGGCCTTGAGATAGAAGCTGTTTTTCAGTCTCTCGGTCCCAGCTTTGATGCACCTGTACTGACCTCGCCTTCTGGATGATAGCGGGGTGAACAGGCAGAGGCAGCGGGTGGTTGTTGTCCTTGATGATCTTTATGGCCTTCCTGTGACATCGGGTGGTGTAGGTGTCCTGGAGGGCAGGTAGTTTGCCCCCGGTGATGCGTTGTGCAGACCTCACTACCCTCTGGAGAGCCTTACGGTTGTGGGCGGAGCAGGTGCCGTACCAGGCGGTGATACAGCCCGACAGGATGCTCTCGATTGTGTATCTGTAGAAGTTTGTGAGTGCTTTTGGTGACAAGCTGAATTTCTTCAGCCTCCTAAGGTTGAAGAGGCGCTGCTGCGCCTTCTTCACGATGCTGTCTGTGTGAGTGGACCAGTTCAGTTTGTCTGTGATGTGTACGCCGAGGAACTTAAAACTACTACCCTCTCCACTACTGTTCCATCGATGTGGATAGGGGGGTGTTCCCTCTGCTGTTTCCTGAAGTCCACAATCATCTCCTTAGTTTTGTTGACGTTGAGTGTGAGGTCATTTTCCTGACACCACACTCCGAGGGCCCTCAAAACCTCCCTGTAGGCCGTCTCGTCATTGTTGGTAATCAAGCCTACCACTGTTGTGTCGTCCGCAAACTTGATGATTGAGTTGGAGGCGTGCGTGGCTACGCAGTCGTGGGTGAACAGGGAGTACAGGAGAGGGCTCAGAACGCACCCTTGTGGAGACCCAGTGTTGAGGATCAGCGGGTTGGAGATGTTGTTGCCTACCCTCACCACCTGGGGACGGCCCGTCAGGAAGTCCAGTACCCAGTTGCACAGGGCGGGGTCGAGACCCAGGGTCTCGAGCTTGATGACGAGCTTGGAGGGCACTATGGTGTTAAATGCCGAGCTGTAGTCGATGAACAGCATTCTCACATAGGTATTCCTCTTGTCCAGATGGGTTAGGGCAGTGTGCAGTGTGGTTGAGATTGCATCGTCTGTGGACCTATTTGGGCGGTAAGCAAATTTGAGAGGGTCTAGGGTGTCAGGTAGGGTGGAGGTGATATGGTCCTTCACTCGTCTCTCAGAGCACTTCATGATGACGGAAGTGAGTGCTACGGGGCGGTAGTCGTTTAGCTCAGTTACCTTAGCTTTCTTGGAAACAGGAACAATGGTGGCCCTCTTGAAGCATGTGGGAACAACAGACTGGGATAGGGATTGATTGAATATGTCCGTAAACACACCAGCCAGCTGGTCTGCGCATGCTCTGATGGCGCGGCTGGGGATGCCGCCTGGGCCTGCAGCCTTGCGAGGGTTAACACGTTTAAAAGTTTTCCTCAGGTCGGCTGCAGTGAGGGAGAGTCCGCATATTTTGGTTGCGGGCCGTGTCAGTGGCACGGTATTGTCCTCAAAGCGGGTAAAAAAGTTATTTAGTCTGCCTGGGAGCATGACATCCTGGTCCGTGACGGGGCTGGTTTTCTTTTTGTAATCCGTGATTGACTGTAGACCCTGCCACATACCTCTTGTGTCTGAGCCGTTGAATTGAGATTCTACTTTGTCTCTATACTGACGCTTAGCTTGTTTGATTGCCTTGCGGAGGGAATAGCTACACTGTTTGTATTCGGTCATGTTTCCGGTCACCTTGCCCTGATTAAAAGCAATGGTTCGCGCTTTCAGATTCACGCGAATGCTGCCATCAATCCACGGTTTCTGGTTTGGGAATGTTTTAATCGTTGCTATGGGAACGACATCTTCAACGCACGTTCTAATGAACTCGCTCACCGAATCAGCGTATTCGTCAATGTTGTTGTTTGATGCAATACGAAGAGTCGTGGTCAGCTTTTCCGAAAGGAGAGCGGGGCAGGGCCTTATATGCACCGCGGAAGTTAGAATAGCAATGATCCAAGGTTTTTCCAGCCCTGGTTGCGCAATCGATATGCTGATACAATTTAGGGAGTCTTGTTTTCAGATTAGCCTTGTTAAAATCCCCAGCTACAATGAATGCAGCCTCAGGATATATGGATTCCAGTTTGCAAAGAGTCAAATAAAGTTCGTTCAGAGCCATCGATGTGTCTGCTTGGGGGGAATATATATGGCTGTGATTATAATCGAAGAGAATTCCCTTGGTAGATAATGCGGTCGACATTTGATTGTGAGGAATTCTAAATCAGGTGAACAGAAGGACTTGAGTTCCTGTATGTTGTTGTGACCACACCACGTCTCGTTAACCATGAAGCATACTCCCCCGCCCCTCTTCTTACCAGAAAGATGTTTCTGTCGGCGCGATGCGTGGAGAAACCAGCTGGCTGCGCCGACTCCGATGGCGTCTCTCCAGTGAGCCATGTTTCCGTGAAGCAAAGAACGTTAGTCTCTGATGTCCCTCTGGAATGCTACCCTTGCTCGGATTTCATCAACCTTGTTGTCAAGAGACTGGACATTGGCGAGAAGTATACTAGGGAGTGGTGCACGATGTGCCCGTCTCCGGAGTCTGACCAGAAGACCGCTTCGTTTCCCTCTTTTACGAAGTCGTTTTTTTGGGTCGCCGGCTGGGATCCATTCCGTTGTCCTGGGTGAAAGGCAGAACACAGGATCCGCTTTGCAAAAGTCATATTCTTGGTCATACTGATGGTGAGTTGACGCTACTCTTATATTCAGTAGTTCTTCTCGACTGTATGTAATGAAACCTAAGATGACCTGGGGTACTAATGTAAGAAATAACACGTAAAAAAACAAAACTGCATAGTTTCCTAGGAACGCGAAGCGAGGCGGCCATCTCTGTCGGCACCACATGAAAACACAAATATGAGATACATAAATATGAGCTCTTGCATAGCATGACATGAATGCGCTGTAGATATGCAATAGATTTAAGTAAATTACCACAGTTGTGTTACAGTAAAATTCTTTAATTAATTAAAAGTCTGATAGAAGTAGAGCGTGATCTCTGACAGGCAGCTATGAGGCTGCATTTACACAGGCAGCAGAATTCTGATATTTTGCCCAATTAAAGGCAGAAGAGCTCATCTGATTGGTCAAAAGACTAAAAAAAACCTTAAATGCAGCAACTTTGTACTTGTTCATATTAATTATATTTTGAAGAAATGACTAGGGGGGTTCCTAAACACAGGCACAGAGAAAGCAATATAATGGACAATAAAATTCACAGCGCTGAGCTTGCTTTATGCATGTTTGCATCGTGTAGTCTGTTGTTTATTGATTAATTCCAGGCATAGAAGGCATAGAAGATCATCAAGGGCCTCAGCCACCCGAGCCATGGCCTGTTCACCCATGCTACCATCTACCTTGCACCTTAGAAACTGCTGCCCTATGTACACAGTCATTGAACACTGGTCACTTTGTTAGCAGGTTGATGGCACAGTCCTAATATGATGTGGGTAAATCAGTATGCAAAAATGTTCAGATTCTCCACGTCCTCACAGTCGCGTCCACCCCGTCGGTGGCTGTAACCAAGGCTATGGAGGAATATATCAAGGAGGCTCTCCAACAGGGTTTCATCCGCCCATCCACCTCCCTTGCGTCGGCAGGTTTCTTCTTTGTGGCCAAGAGGGAGGGGATTCTACGTCCGTGCATCGACTTCAGTGGTCTCAATTCCATCACCACCAAGTACCATTACCCCCTAACGTTGATGCCGGCCGCCATCGAACAGCTCCGCGGGACACATTTTTAAAACTAAACTGGACCTGCGCAGTGCCTACAATTTGATTCGCATCCGGGAGGGGGATGAACGGAAAACGGCCTTCAGCTCGATGTCTGCGCACCATGAGTACTTGGTAATGCCTTATGGTTTAGCCAATGCTCCCTTGGTGTTCCAGGCATTCGTGAACGAGGTGTTCAGGCTGGTTGTATATATTGACGACATCCTGATATACTCGGCCACCTTGGAGGATCACATCGCTCACGTCCAGGTAGTCCTGGAACGCCTCCTGGAGAAGCATCTGTATGTCGAAGTGGAGAAGTTCCAGTTCCATCAGGCCGCTGTCTTCTTCTTGGGATACCAGGATAACATCCTCACCGACCATCGGAACTTGGAATACATAAGAACAATGAGGCGACTGAACTCGCACCAAGCAAGGTGGGCCCTTTTCTTCACTAGACTTGCACACAGCCCTTGCCACTGGACACCCAGGTATCACCCGCACCACATCCTTTAAGTACTGGTGGCCCACTTTGGCGCAGGACGTCGTCCGCTACGCCAACTCCTGTTCCGTATATGCCCAAACCAAACCTCCCCGGCACGCTCCAGCAGGGAAACTCCTTCCCCTTCCCGTGCCTCAGCGGCCTTGGTCCCATCTGTCCATACATTTTGTTACTAATCTTCCCTCGTCTGATGGTTTCACCACTGTTATGGTTGTTGTGGACAGATTCTCAAAATTCTGCTGTATTATCCCTCTCTCTGGTCTCCCTACCACTCTCCAAGTCGCTGAGGCACTGTTCCAGCAACGCTATGGGCTTCCGGAGGTCATCGTCTCCGACCGTGGTCCCCAATTCATGTCGCGGTTATGGAGTGCCTTCATGGAGAAGCTGGGAGTCACGGTCAGCCTCACAGCCTCAGTACAACGGGCAGGTAGCGAAGACTAATCAAGAGCTGGGGAGGTTCCTTAGGAGTCCCTGTCAGGACCGGCAGGTGAAGTGGGCCTGGTTCCTTCCATCTGCGGAGTATGCCCAGAACTCACTGCGTTACTCTTCCACCTGACTGTCTCCCTTCCAATGTGTCCTGGGGTACCAGCCAGCCCTGGCTATGCAGCCCTGGCTACGTCAAGCCAGACCGAAGCTCCTGCATTGGACAAGTGGATCTGGGCATTGCAGAGGAGGTTTGGAATGCTTCCCACTTGAGGCTCCAATGTGCCGTCCGCCGCCAGAAGGAGCAGGAGGACCGCTACCACAGTGAAGCTCCCGTGTTCCATCCTGGTGAGCGCATCTGGCTCTCCACCAGGAACCTCCCGCTCCGCCTTCCCTGCAGGAAGGTGAGCCCCCAGTTTGTGGGGCCATTGAAAGTCCTCCGGCGGGTCAATGATATATCGGATCTCACCCACTTTTCTCATTTCCCTCCTCAGGCCGGAGGTTCCTGCCATCCCCCACGACACCCATCAGACTCCCTTAGACATCAAGGGAAGCCCGCCTTTGCTGTCAGATCCCTCCTGGATTCCTGACGTTGTGGGGGTCGGCTCCAGTACCTGGTAGACTGGGAGGGGTACGGTCCAGAGGAGCGGTGTTTGGTTCCGGTGGACGACATTCTAGAGCCCAACATTATCTGAGATTTCCACCTTCGCCGTCTGGAGGGACCCGCTCCTCGCCCTTGGGGCCGTCACCCTGGCTGGTATCGTCCTGTGGCTGGAGCCGCACATCAGGGGGGGGGGGGTACTGTCATGTCTACACCCACTCCCCTGCTCTGGCGCTCAACTTCGCCGGTCTACTAAGCACTGGTCCTGGCGACATGTCATTATGCACACCTGCAACCATCATTACGCACAGCTGCGCCCCAGAATAAGGCACACCTAGACTTCATCACTCCCTGATTACTTTCCCTTTATCTAGCACTCCATTGAATCGCCCATCAGGCAGTATTGTTTCCGGTTTTCATGTTCAGATGCTACTCCTGTTTTTGACTCCCTGGGTCTTCGTCACACATGTTGTTTCCATGTGTTTGATGACATTCCATGCACTCCATTCCAGCCAATATTGTGAGCCGTCCTACCTTCAGCAGCCTCCACTACTGTATTCTAGTTAAGGTTCATCCTATATAACTGCTGCTGTACACACCTTTTTTATTCATATACTGTCCATAATGTCTATACACACGGTGACTCACGGTATCTGTCTGTTTCAGCCAGCAGGTCTGCCACCTTGACTACGGTCTGTCCTAGTAGGCTGAGGACAGCTCTGGTGAATGTGTCATCTGTCCAGTCTTCTCTCTCTCTCTCACACACACACACACACACACACACACACACACACACACACACACACACACACACACTACATAATACACCTGTCTGTATGGGACATCATGTTTAATCTTCAAGGGTAGTTTCACTCTCAAAATAATCTGATCCTTTGGCCTCGAGTACACATATTGTAAATCATTAATTTGTGCATGTTGTCACTGCATCAGATAAGGGGCCACTTGCTTGACTATTCAACAACTAGTAAGCCTCCACACTTCCTGCTGAACGAAATGGACATACAAAGCAGACAGCTCCCTGGTTGTACAATGTGCTAGGTAACACATCCATTCTCATAATAATACTGAAATATTCTGACCGAGAGCACATGATGATTCAAAATACCCTTGATTTCCAATTTAAATCCAGTTTTTGGGGTACATATCTCTCCATCTCTGAACGTAATGTCACTGGTATCTCATAAAAATGTAACAATGGCATGACTCTTCTGGAAGTGGACAACAATGTGAAGACACAGCATAAATCTTAATGCAGATGGAGAGAGTGTTTAGGTTTGTTCCTGCTTTCTCTCTCCGTCTCGCTCAGTTTCTCCTCCTCCGCCTCTTAAATCTAACAAGGCCAGCCAGCGATGAGCCCGTTTTTGTAAATAATAAATAATCACTTCCCAACTACACGGTTTACTTTGCTCGGACTAGGCTTATAACCATACATAGCCTCGGGGATGGCTAACTCTGGAAATTCCTTCGGTCACCTCAGAGTTAGGTAAATCTGTGTTTAGTTTCTTTGCACCCCCATGTATGGATCTACAGATTTCCTTAAAACGGGATGTTCTGGTGCCTCTCGGGCAGTTCACAATGTTGATTAGGGACCTCTTTGCTGATAAATTTGATTGTTTTACTTGAGTGTGTTTGTAATTTTGTATATTTGCATTATCTTGTATTTTGTAAATGGTGTGTATGCAGGGTTCCTTGCAAAGGAGACCTTGGTATCAATGGTCTCCCTGTTAATAAAAAAAAGGTAAAATAAATAAATATAAATCAATAAATAAGGAGGTAAGTCGGTTTTTCCTCTCTCTTGGGGTTTTCTCTCGGTTTGAAGGTGGACACACCACATTTCTTCAGCATGAGTGCTCTCTCTGTGGCACTTCTAAATGGCCAACCCCTGTCCTAGACTCCAGAAAACCTTGAGGTGTCTGAACATGTTTGGAATAACATTTCCTTGGAAATGTTAAAGTGCACACGCACACACATGAAAGCATGAACACACACACACAGATGAGTGAACATCAATGTGTTCAGACACACACACACACACACACACACACACACACACACACACACACACACACACACACACACACACACACACACACACACACACGCACACGTGCAAAGAGGCCATAAAATAATTGGGCTAGGACATGAGTGTGAGGAGTAGCACATCCCCCTTCACAGATAATAGGAGATGCCACAGAAGAGCAAGGGGGCCATGATAAAATTGACTAATGACTGGCTGCAGAGCATACACAGCCTGCCTGTGCTTTCCCACACACAGCTGCATACTGATATATAGAAAGCAGAGATAACTCTCCTTAGGCAAAGTGGAGCAGAAAGGATTGCAAAGAAGATCCTTGACAACAAAGATGTGTCATTCATTTATTACTGTCTATTGTCTGAAGATCTGTTAGTCTACACACCACTTGCGTGGTCTTCACATTTTGCTGTGAAAAGATTAAATTAGAACTACACAACCTACTCCATATTTTCTAAGTGAAAGACATTATAGAACACCCCCCCCAAACATTTATTTTATTTTATTGATTGCGTATGTTTTCACACCCCAGAGTTATTACTTGGTGGAAGCACCCAAACTCTACCAGTGAAAAGCATACCCATAACATGATGCTGCCACAACAATACTTGAAAATAGAAAAGGATCGACAACTTTGCAATCACTCCACATTTACTGGCCTGTATGACAAAGAGAAAAGACGAGAAGCCTGTGTTAAAAAAATCCACTACAAATAATCCATTATGTTTGTAATGAGGCAGTTAAGTAATACTGCAAGACAACACAGCAAAGAAATTAACATTTTGGCCTCAATTAAAAACTACAGGTTTGGATCAAATCCAACGCATCTCAACACAGAGTGAAACCCTCTGTATTTACAAGTATTGTGGTGGCAGCATCATGTTACGGGTATGCTTTTCACCGGCAGGGACTGGGTAGTGAAAGGAGAAAAGGCCAGGTAAAAGGAAAGGAAGAGGAAAACCCGCCTCAGTCCTCTGAAAAAAAACTAACCTTGGGATAGAGTTTATTTTCAGTTGGACAACTTTACTTTTATATGATCGAGAAAGAAGAAAAAAAGGGAAAAAAAGGGAAAATAACCACACACCTTTTTAACACAATTCCCACATAACCATATTTACATGTTAATAAGGCTTGTTTACGGAAGAGAGGCGACCACCTGTTCTTAATTAGCTATCTAGTGTCTCCAAACACCTGTGTGTAACGGAAGAAGGACGCCAGAAAAGGGTTGTAAATTAAAAACTCCTCTGGCTGCAACTGTGTTAAAACAGTAAGTGTATATTTTGCATTTGTAAAATTATTTTAATGTGATATGAAAGTGGATGGCTTTATGTTTCACAATTGATAGTTGATTCACTGTTAGATTTAGCCAGTTTACCTCTGAACATAGCCTACTCCTCGTCCAAGGATCTTACTTGCTATGTTAATACCAGATATAAAGTTGAAAATTCATGCTATACACCACACTCCCAAAAGCATGAAGCCATGGACCTCCCTTACACTGCAGTTAACCCCTGAACAGCTGTGCTACGAGTGTGCATAATTCACACAGCGACAGACCAAGGCTAACTCTGATGTGTTTTGGGGCTTCGTAGATGGCTTACTGGATGGATGGTCTCAGGGGACCAACAGAACTGTCTGGAGAGGAGATGTACACCAGCCTACAGTACAGGCTATGAAGCACAGCACCATATACTGTATAATCAGGTGTGACTGCAATACATTGTAAAGGAGATGTTCTCCTTCTGGGAAAAAATGACTTTCTTGATTAGACATTTACTGCAAGTATCCATTCATCTGATATATCCTGAAAACACGAGAACACTTACATTTGCAGATCACACAGATGATTTTCAAGGGAAGTGATATACAGAGGTGCTGCTAGTCATGGCAGCCTAGGCCCAGCTCTTTATAAGTCATTATTTCTATTGGGGCTTGTTCTTTGACCTGGCTTATCATTCTTGGACCTATTATTTGTCCTACAATATAACAGTGTTCTGTTCACAAAGTGGTGGGGATATATACAGTGGGGAGAACAAGTATTTGATACACTGCCGATTTTGCAGGTTTTCCTACTTACAAAGCATGTAGAGGTCTGTAATTTTTATCATCGGTACACTTCAACTGTGAGAGACGGAATGCAACAATCCAGAAAATCACATTGTATGATTTTTAAGTAATTAATTTGCATTTTATTGCATGACATAAGTATTTTATACATCAGAAAAGAGAACTTAATATTTGGTACAGAAACCTCTGTTTGCATTTACAGAGATCATACGTTTCCTGTAGTTCTTGACCAGGTTTGCACACACTGCAGCAGGGATTTTGGCCCACTCCTCCATACAAACCTTCTCCAGATCCTTCAGGTTTCGGGGCTGTCGCTGGGCAATACGGACTTTCAGCTCCCTCCAAAGATTTTCTATTGGGTTCAGGTCTGGAGACTGGCTAGGCCACTTCAGGACCTTGAGATGCTTCTTACGGAGCCACTCCTTAGTTTCCCTGGCTGTGTGTTTCGGGTCGTTGTCATGCTGGAAGACCCAGCCACGACCCATCTTCAATGCTCTTTTTGAGGGAAGGAGGTTGTTGGCCAAGATCTCGCGATACATGGCCCCATCTATCCTCCCCTCAATACGGTGCAGTCGTCCTGTCCCCTTTGCAGAAAAACATCCCCAAAGAATGATGTTTCCACCTCCATGCTTCACAGTTGGGATGGTGTTCTTGGGGTTGTACTAATCCTTCTTCTTCCTCCAAACACGGCGAGTGGAGTTTAGACCAAAAATATCTATTTTTGTCTCAGACCACATGACCTTCTCCCATTCCTCCTCTGGATCATCCAGATGGTCATTGGCAAACTTCAGATGAGCCTGGACATGCGTTGGCTTGAGCAGGGGGACCTTGCGTGCGCTGCAGGATTTTAATCCATGACGTTTTAGTGTGTTACTAATGGTTTTCTTTGAGACTGTGGTCCCAGCTCTCTTCAGGTCATTGACCAGGTCCTGCCGTGTATTCTGGGCTGATCCCTCACCTTCCTCATGTTCATTGATGCCCCACGAGGTGAGATCTTGCATGGAGCCCCAGACCGAGGGTAATTGACCGTCATCTTGAACTTCTTCCATTTTCTAATAATTGCGCCAACAGTTGTTGCCTTCTTACCAAGCTGCTTGCCTATTGTCCTGTAGCCCATCCCAGCCTTGTGCAGGTCTACAATTTTATCCCTGATGTCCTTGATTGAGTGTGTGGACAGGTGTCTTTTATACAGGTAACAAGTTCAAACAGGTGCAGTTAATACAGGTAATGAGTGGAGAACAGGAGGGATTCTTAAAGAAACAGGTCTGTGAGAGCTGGAATTCTTACTGGTTGGTGGGTGATCAAATACTTATGTCATGCAATAAAATGCAAATTAATTACTTAAAAATCATACAATGTGATTTTTTTTGATTTTTGTTTTAGATTCCGTCTCTCACAGTTGAAGTGCACCTATGATAAGTATTACAGACCTCTACATGCTTTGTAAGTAGGAAAACTGCAAAATCGTCAGTGTATCAAATACTCCATTTGAGCTGCAACAGAGGCCCCAGCAGTGCCACCACCCAGGCCCATGCTTTATAATCACTTATTTTCAGCAGAGAATCAGCTAGCAGTATCAGTGCAGTGGTGTGCCTTATCGACAGCCAACTCTGTTTCTAAAGGGGCCACTCTAAAGGTCTATAAAATCATTCATCAACAAGCTTCTGTCCAATCTAGCCAGCTCAGAGAAAGATTCAGGAGAGAAAGATTCAGATTCAATGGAAAAAATGGAAACACCAACATAAAGTGTGTTAATAAGGCTTGGGCAACCGCAGCTTCAATGCACCTTCCAGATTCTACAAGTGACTGGAATTCTATTGGAGGGATGCACCACCATTCTTCCACAATAAATTCCATAATTTGGTGTTTTGTTGATGGAAAACACTGTCTCAGGCGCCACTCCAGAATCTCCCATAAGTGTTGAATCAGTTGAGATCTGGCCATTTTATATGGTTAACATAGTTTTCATGCTCATAAAACCATTCAGTAACCACTAATTTTCATCCACTCCCATCAGGATAGAAATAATTCACCAAAGGTTCAAGGTGATCACTCAAAATGGCTGTGTGTTGGTGTTTACCTTGCCCTCTTAGGGGTTGAGTGGACCTAAATTATGTTTAAGTTTCCAATATTTTGACAGTTACCTGTAGATTAACACACTGTTTCCAGAACCTATCTTCAAAATGAGTCCTAAAACAATGATGAATCCACTCAAATTGATAGTGACACTAGATAGCAAGGTTAAATAGGCTTAATATAAATTGTGACTACTTAAAAATCTGTATGATTATCACAACAGATAAGAGTAATGACTTTCGTCATCTTAATTGAGTTAAACCATCGCTGTATCTCACTCTGCCATCTAATCAGGGGCCGGATTGATAAAGCATCTCAGTGTAGGAGAGCTGATCTACTGTAGGTTTGGATTTTTGGATCATAATGAATAAGATTACATAGACCGGGGGGGGGGACCTGATCCTCGATCACTCATACTCTGAAACAGGCCTAGAGCTGTGAGTAACCTCTCACCCTCTCAGTGTTCAGTACAGTAACTGTTCCAAGTCTTTGGTCATCTCCTCTACTATTATGCTCTGCTCCAATACATAATTGAAGAGGGCAAAGTTCTGATCCTCTCCTGACAGGGAAAGACAAGATACAGACCAACAAACAAGCATGAATCCATTCATTGCGAAACAGCTGTTTGGCTGTTTATTTCATGTAGAGACAAGCAAGTCTTTAATATTTTATAAAAGGTAGAAGTGTTTGTTCAAGTTGTTATTTTTGAAGAAATAAAAATAGATAACTCATCAAATGTACATTACAAATCTCTACTCAGACTGTTATGTTGTTTCTGTAATAACACACACATTTGGGGTATGGGAGGATAAGGGAATAACAGATACATCTGCCGCAAAATTACTTATCTTTTTGACAAATGGGTACAAATAATATTGCATTTGTCACCATACTGTAGTGTATGATGATTTAACTTTTTAAAAAGAAGAAGGTATTACTAAGACAATTTGGGTATGCTGTATCTTTATGATCTACACATTTTCATTTTGCCATCTCCGAGGAAAAAGAAGCGAGCAAAATCCAGTCTGCAACATTGTGGTTGGTATCTTGAGGACACAATAAATAAACTCTATTAAGACATCACCAGAGGAAGTCAGAACTAATAACATGTCCATCATCAATTTCGGGCCTTTAAAAGCTTATCTGTTGCAGTCAAGAAAGCAGCTTTGCTGAACGTTGTTCCTGATTCCATTATATAAATGATGCAGTACAGTAGGAAGATGTGACAGTGGGGTCTTTCTTTCAAAAATGGAGAGGGAATATAGAAAGACTTCAAACAGTAATCTGCAACTTTACATTTATTTATATTAATTGCTATATTACACGTTTCAGTGCTCTTATGTATATCTTTATTCAAAAACATGACACATTTATAATCTATGTGTGGTCTTTTTCAAAGCTGGGGTGTTTGGGTGGCTTTGTTTAATTCAGATGATGTTAGAGAGCGTCTGACTCAGCATTTAGACAAGAGCTCAGTGTCGATGCCAGCTGGGTTCCTTCTATTCCTGACCACTCTGCTCCTCCAGAGCCTTCCTCGCCAGCTCCCCCAGTCTTTCCTGTTCCTCCGCTAACAACCCAAGCAGCAGGGTGGAACTTCGGCGTTGCTCTGTCAGCCTCCTGCCCCTCTGAAGCTCAGACTCACCTCCTCCATCCCCAGGACCTGCTACAACTGCTCGGAATATGGGCCCCACAAAAGTAGAGCGCCCCCTGCTGAGGAGGTAAAACACATTTTTCAAACAAAGAGAGACCTAAGATATTATAAACATTATTATAAGACATTATAAAGGCCCATACGCTTATAACAAGTTATCAAGTATTACACTGGCAGGCTTTTATAAGGAAAGTGTTACCAATAACCTAAGTACAATTAGAACACGGAGAGAATAGGTTTTACACCACAAATGGCTAATTATACCTGATGTTGAAAGCTTAGTGAAGCCTTGTTCACACTGCAGGTCTTAATACTCAAATCAGTTTTGTTTTTTCAAATCCATTTTGGAATACTGACTGTCTAAACAGTGTTACAAGTGACCAAATCGGATTTGTACAGTGCATTCGGAAAGTATTCAGACCCTTCACTTTTTCCACATTTTGTTAAGTTACAGCCTTATTCTAAAATTGATAAAATTGTATTTTTTCCCCTCATCAATCTACACACAATTTCCACATTTTGTTAAGTTACAGCCTTATTCTAAAATTGATAAAATTGTATTTTTTCCCCTCATCAATCTACACACAATACCCCATAATGGCTCTCTCTGTACTTTGCTCAGTTCATCTTTCACTTGATCCTGATTAGTCTCCCAGTCCCTGTCGCTGAAAAACATCCCCACAGCATGATGCTGCCACCACCATGCTTCACCGTAGGGATGGTATTGACCAGGTGATAAGCGGTGTCTGGTTTCCTCCAGACGTGACACTTGGCATTCAGGCCAAAGAGTTCAATCTTGGTTTCATCAGAACAGATAATCTTGTTTCTCATGGTCAGAGTCCTTTAGTTGCCTTTTGGCAAACTTCAAGTGGGCTATCATGTGCCTTTTACTGAGGGGTGGCTTCCGTCTGGCCACTATTTGATGGTTCGCCCTCCGACCATTAAACAGGCAAAGCGTCAATACAGGACTAAGATCAAACCGTCTACACCTGCTCTGACGCTCGTTGGATGTGACAGTACTTTTAAACTATTACAGACTACAGAGGGAAGTACAGCCGAGAGCTGCCCAGTCACACAAGCCTACCAGATGAGCTAAATTACTTCTATGCTAGCTTCGAGGCAAGTAACACTGAAACATGCATGAGAGCAGGTGTTCCGGACGACTGTGTCTTCAAGCTCTCCGCAAGCTCTCCGCACCCGATGTGAGTAAGACCTTTAAACAGGTCAACATTCACAAGGCCGCAGGGCCAGACGGATTACCAGGATGTGTACTCCGAGCATGCACTGACCAACTGGCAAGAGTCTTCACTGATACTTTCAACCTCTCCCTGTCCGAGTCTGTAACACCAACATGTTTCAAGCAGACCACCATAGTCCAGGACCCAAGAACAGGTAACCTGCCTAAAT
This sequence comes from Oncorhynchus masou masou, assembly GCF_036934945.1. Classification (NCBI taxonomy): domain Eukaryota; kingdom Metazoa; phylum Chordata; class Actinopteri; order Salmoniformes; family Salmonidae; genus Oncorhynchus; species Oncorhynchus masou. The sequence goes on from NC_088235.1 coordinate 62,064,114, forward strand.
GACTACACACCTGTAGCACTCATGCCTGTAGCCATGAAGTGCTTTGAAAGGCTCACATCAACACCATTATCCCAGAAACCCTAGACCCACTCCAATTTGCATACTGCCCCAACAGATCCATATATGATGCAATCTCTATTGCACTCCACACTGCCCTTTCACACCTCAACAAAAGGAACACCTATGTGCGAATTCTATTAATTGACTACAGCGCAGCGTTCAACACCATAGTGCCCTTAAAGCTCATCACTAAGCTAAGAACCCTGGGACTAAACACCTCCCTCTGCAACTGGATCCTGGAATCCTGACGGGCCGCCCCCAGGTGGTAAGGTTAGGTAACAACACAGCCGCCACGCTGATCCTCAACACTGGGGACCCTCAGTGGTGCGTGCTCAGTCCCCTCCTGTACTCCCTTTTCACTCATGACTGCATGGCCAGGCACAACTCCAACACCATCATGAAGTTTTCCGATGACACGACAGTGGTAGGCCTGATCACCGACAATGACGAGACAGCCTATAGGGAGGAGGTCAGCAACCTGACTGTGTGGTGCAAGGACGACAAACCTCTCCATCAACGTGATCAAGACAACGTAGATGATTGTGGAATACAGGAAAAAGAGGACCGAGCACGCCCCATTCTCATCAACGGGGCTGTAGTGGAGTAGGTTGAGATTTTCAAGTTCCTTGGCATCCACATCACCAACAAACTAACATGGTCCAAGCACACCAAGACAGTAGTGAAGAGGGCACGACAAAACCTATTTTACTCTGGTGCTACTCTCTATTATTATGTATGCGTAGTCACTTAAATAACTCTACCTACATGTACCTTGACTAACCGGTGCACATTTTTCTTAAAACTGCATTGTCGGTTAAGGGCTTGTAAGTAAGCAATTCACTACAAGGTCTACATCTGTTGTATTCGGCGCATGTGACAAATAACATTTCTACCATAAATGCCTGATTGGTGGAGTGCTGCAGAGATGGTTGTCATCCCCATCTCCACAGAGGAACTCTGGAGCTCCCTGACCAAGTCCTTTCTCCCCTGATCGCTTAGTTTGGTTGGGCATCCAGCTCTAGGAAGGTTCTTGGTGGTTCCAAACTTCTTCCAGTTAAAAATGACATTCCAGTTAAGAATGTTGCAGAAATGTGTTGGTACCCTTCCCCAGATCTGTGATTGACACAATCCTGTCTTGGAGCTCTACCGACAAATCCTTCAACCTCATGGCTTGGTTTTTGCTCTGACATGCACTGTCAACTGTGGGACCTTACATAGACAAGTATGTGCTTTTCCAAATCATATCAAATCAATTGAATTTACCACAGGTGGACTCCAATCAAGTTGTAGAAATATCTCAAGGATGTTCAATGGAAACAGTTATTCTTAACATTTTTGCAAAACAGAAATACCTTATTTACATAATTCAGAAATAATACAGTATTCAGACCCTTTGGTATGAGACTCGAAATTGAGTTCAGATGCATCCTGTTTTTGCTTTGTCATTATGGGGTATTGATAAATACTTTCCCGAATGCACTGTATGTGTTCAGACAGCAGTCATTTGCTGGCATGTCTAAGCTAATTGTCATAGTAAGCACGGGTGTGTGCGTACGAGAGTAAGCTGATTGGTTGCGGGGCACTTGTTTCATTTCACTCAGAAGTTATGTCGCAAGCTAAGGTGACAACAATGGCTGCCATGGATATTTCCCAGTTGCTTTGAATGTTCAAAATCATACCGTAAGAACACTTTTAAAGCCTCAACGGATAAGATAATCCAACTTTCAAAAACAAGTCCTTTTTTGGCTCGCCAGGACCTTTTTAGCTAGGTAGCTGTTTAGCTTTGTAGCACATTCACTAATTTGTCTGTAATCAATGAACATGCTAGTTAGCTACCACATGCATAAGCGATAACGTACACCAGGGTTCATCACCGAGATTCAGCCTCAGGCCTCATTTTGTTTTGAGTGGGGGGCCGGAATATAATTACAAATCATTTGTGGACAGCAAATTGACCGCAAGAAGCCCAAACAGATATAATACTTGACTAAAACAATAATTTCAAACCTTGCTTACATTTGTATATGATCATTTGTTTTTCTCTCTATTAAGCGTGGGATTACTTTGGAACAGATTTCCAACGTTAAAAACACTCACAGCTGACTTGCTGGTGTTTTTACAATATTTATTTATTTAATTGCTCAGAGAACTTGGGGGGCCAAATAGAATCCCCCAGGGGCCAAATTCGACCTGCGGGTCATCAGTAAGGGAACCCTGGCGTACACAGACGTTTCGGCTTTGCAGCCTTCTTCAGTGTGTAGATCACTTCAATCTGACAATGTGAACAAGGCCTGCAGCCGAGGTGAGTAAAACATTTAAACGTGTTAACCCTCGCAAGGCTGCAGGCCCAGACGGCATCCCCAGCCGCGCCCTCAGAGCATGCGCAGACCAGCTGGCTGGTGTGTTTACGGACATATTCAATCAATCCCTATCCCAGTCTGCTGTTCCCACATGCTTCAAGAGGGCCACCATTGTTCCTATTCCCAAGAAAGCTAAGGTAACTGAGCTAAATGACTACTGCCCCGTAGCACTCACTTCCATATCACCTCCACCCTACCTGACACCCTAGACCCTCTCCAATTTGCTTACCGCCCAAATAGGTCCACAGACGATGCAATCTCAACCACACTGCACACTGCCCTAACCCATCTGGACAAGAGGAATACCTATGTGAGAATGCTGTTCATCGACTACAGCTCGGCATTTAACACCATAGTACCCTCCAAGCTCATCATCAAGCTCGAGACCCTGGGTCTCGACCCCGCCCTGTGCAACTGGGTACTGGACTTCCTGACGGGCCGCCCCCCAGGTGGTGAGGGTAGGCAACAACATTTCCACCCCGCTGATCCTCAACACTGGGGCCCCACAAGGTTGCGTTCTGAGCCCTCTCCTGCACTCTCTCTTCACCCACGACTGCGTGGCCACACACGCCTCCAACTCAATCATCAAGTTTGCGGACGACACAACAGGGGTAGGCTTGATTACCAACAACGACGAGACGGCCTACAGGGAGGAGGTGAGGGCCCTCGGAGTGTGGTGTCAGGAAAATAACCTCACACTCAACGTCAACAAAACTAAGGAGATGATTATCCACATCGATGGAACAGTAGTGGAGAGGGTAGTAGGTTTTAAGTTCCCGGCATAAACATCACAGACAAACTGAATTGGTCCACCCACACAGACAGCATCGTGAATAAGCCGCAGCAGCGCCTCTTCAACCTCAGGAGGCTGAAGAAATTCGGCTTGTCACCAAATGCCCTCACAAACTTCTACAGATGCACAATCGAGAGCATCCTGGCGGGCTGTATCACCGCCTGGTATGGCAACTGCTCCGCCCACAACCGTAAGGCTCTCCAGAGGGTAGTGAGGTCTGCACAACGCATCACCGGGGGCAAACTACCTGCCGTCCAGGACACCTACACCACCCGATGTTGCAGGAAGGCCATAAAGATCATCAAGGACCACAACCACCCGAGCCACTGTCCTGTTCACCCGAGCCACTGCCTGTTCACCCCGCTATCATCCAGAGGCGAGGTCAGTACAGGTGCATCAAAGCTGGGACCGAGAGACTGAAAAACAGCTTCTATCTCAAGGACTGTTAAACAGCCACCACTAACATTGAGTGGCTGCTGCCAACACACTGACTCAACTCCAGCCACTTTAATAATGGGAATTGATGGGAAATTATGTAAAATATATCACTAGCCACTTTAAACAATGCTACAACAATTATATATATATAATAATGTTTACATACCCTACATTATTCATCTCATATGTATACGTATATACTGTACTCTATATCATCTACTGCATCTTTATGTAATACATTGTCACGGTTGTCTATAGGCGAAAGAGTCGGACCAAAATGTGGCGTGTCTATTGCGATCCATGTTTAATAAAACTGAAGTAAACACGAATCAATATGAAAAATCAATAAACAATACACGAAAACCGAAACAGCCCAATACTGGTGCAAACTAGCACACGACAGACCAAAGGACAAAAGGACAATCACCCACAAAAACACACCAACACCAAACAGGCTACCTAAATATGGTTCCCAATCAGAGACAATGACTAACACCTGCCTCTGATTGAGAACCATATCAGGCCAAACACAGAAACAGACAAACTAGACACACAACATAGAATGCCCACTCAGATCACACCCTGACCAAACAAAACATATAAACATACAAAGCAAACTATGGTCAGGGTGTGACATACATGTATCACTAGCCACTTTAACTATGCCACTTTGTTTACATACTCATCTCATATGTATATACTGTACTCGATACCATCTACTGTATCTTGCCTATGCTGCTCTGTACCATCACTCATTCATATATCTTTATGTACATATTCTTTATCCCCTTACACTTGTGTGTATAAGACAGTAGTTTTGGAATTGTTAGTTAGATTACTTGTTGGTTTGTAACTGCATTGTCGGAACTTGAAGCACAAGCATTTCGCTACACTCGCATTAACATCTGCTAACCATGTGTATGTGACAAATAAAATTTGATTTGATTTGATTTTAAGTGTGAGATGTGAGGCATGAAACCTCAAGTGTATTTGCTTTAAATGGCTTCCAGGGGATAGAGTGTGAGCAGCTCTGTGTATCCTTACATTTAGGTTCAGTCTATTGAAATGTCTGTTAAAATCTTTGAACCTGAGCACAATCCATTCATTTTAAGTTACTATGGTCAAGCACAGCTCCTCAACAGTCTATCCACTAGAGGCTCATTAGAATAATGCCCTTAATTGACTGAAAGTGAAGTGTTTATTTGTCGACTGATCTAGCCCTCATTCTGTTAAAAGAAAGCTCAGTCAGAGAAAAAAAGCAATCTAGTGTGCGTCACCAGACATCCGGCATTACCGTGAATCGCTGACAATTCCAAGTAATTTGCTGAGGTGGAAGGTAAAGGGAAAGTGGGAGCATTGAGATACACTGATGCTATCTGCCTACATTTCAAAACACACTGCAGGCAGGCAGGCAGGCAGACGGACAGACAGACGGACATGCAGGTGCACACCCTTCTACAGCTGCATCACAGCTACCTCCCACTACTTAGCACAGGTCCCCGAGAGCAACTTGGGGGAAAAATGCACATGTTACATTGACTCGGTTAGTTATGAGAATGTACAGACGTCCATGGTAAATTGAAGGGAAGCACTGGAGAATTGACCCTTTGTCCCTGAAATTGACTTTGGCTACATTGAGCTGTGACACTGAATTCTTCTTTGTAACATTTGTACAGTATCCCAGCTCAATTACTCATTTGTTGTCCTTCATACCAATATTCTGTCACTGGTGTATTTCACAGAGGTTTTATGGTGCGAACAGTGAGACCATATCTCCATAATACCCACCATCTGGACACTAGCCCACTGGAATCCACCAGCCATGGTTCTGTCTCTGACCTAAATTCACAACTCTCCATAGACCTCCTCCTTTATCAAAATTCATGTACAGAACCTAGCTGTTTATCTCTCTTGAGTCAGCTATGTCCTTGCAGTGAGGTGATTGTTAGGAGGAAGGTGGAAAGCTGAGAGGCACCTGGGCCGAGGAACCGTCTGCCTGCCTGCCAGCACCTGGAGTCTGAAGCCCCCGGGGACGCTGCAGGAACATTTATTTGCTTGAGGGACAGTCCACCATCCAAATCATCCTCATTCTGTCAACCACAATACGCCAGTGTCCTCCTCCACGGCTCCAATACTGACATGCAGGCAGGCTGACCCTGTCAACGCCTGGGGTTGTCACGACAACACTGATGCAATGAGATCGAGATGACCCCTCTGAATGCACTCAGTTGCAGCACCCTTTATTTGCAGCGTATAACTTCATGCTGAATATGGTGTGTTTATTCTCTCCACTGTCTCTTGATGTAATCGATGGTGAAGATGATAATAGGCCTTTAAAATGAAGTTCAGGGAGGATCTCTTTGTAATTGGGTATAAAGTGAGAAGCATAATGGAGCCATGAGGTAGTGTAGACAAACAGAATGTTTGGCACTTATTTCCTTCTCGGTCTCTCCAATTACATTCCAGCTCATTTTTTGAAACACTTGCCGGTGGATTTCTATCTAACGTATTGCTTTTCTTTACACAGGAAAAACGATGTCACTTGTCAAGATTGGTCTAGTTATCGAATCGGATTTTACATTATAGTGGTTATCTTTCAATGTCCCCCCCCCCCACCCCCGTGAATTAAAGTGTGTGCGTGTCCAATCTGTCATCTCACAGTTTCTCTACTTCTTCCTCTTGTTCATCAGAGAAAAGGGGCCAATTTTATATTCCCTGAGTGAGCCACAGGAAGCTGCTGAGGGGAGAACGGCTCATAATAATGGCTGGAACAGAGCAAATGGAATGGCATCAAACACCTGGAAACCAATTAAGGTGCCACCAACCTCCTGTGCATTCGGGAGAGCTGTTCTGTCCGTCTCATTATTTTTTAATAACATATGATGACATGTGTAACTGTATTCTGTGGATATGACTGTGGGCTTACACAAAAAAAAGACAGGAAGTGCTTTAATGGTACTGAATAGAATATTTCACTTGTGAGAGAACATTCTGATTAGCTATACTGTACTCACACATCATATTATTTTTATTTCATACTTTTTACATTTTGGTTCCAGAAACGGGTCATTGTTACTGTTAGAGCCATTTTTCATATATAAAATGGAAGAAGCCATGTGGAGCTACAGTTTTCTACCGTTTCATTTGGATGTAATTTGCCTGCTTCTTCATTTTTTTTAAACGTTTTGGATCCTACATTTTTACTATCTTGTCTATTTAAATAGTTTTCTCACTGATTGAGACAGGTGGGTGTCCACCGAAAAGTGCACCATGTCATAAGCACGACTCAGAAATCAAGTGTTGCTTGATGTCAAGACTGTTCGGGTGATGTTCGGCGGTTGACGACACCGGCTTTCTAGTCACCATCGATCCATGTTTCAGTTTAGTTTTGTCTGTATTACACACACACGCCTGGTTTCTATTACATATCACATTCCTTATTTAACCCTCTGGCATACATTCCTGTTCTGTCTGTGATTGTTTGTGTCGTTAGTGGTTGTGTTTTGTGCTAGTGTTTTTTGTATGTTCCTATTTGGAATTTTGCTTGATATTTTGAGTAAACTGACTCCGCTATAACTCTGCACCCAATCGCTGACAGAATCACGGACCTTTCAAATAGAGTCAGCAGGTGCAGCCAGCACTTCTCTACCAGTGGAGGAGCGCATTCAGCAGCACGCGACCATGTTAAACAGGCTAGGGACAGCCATGGATCGCGTGTTGCAAACAATGGACAGATGGGAGAGAGGAGGCTTTCCTGTCAATCCTACTTCATCACCTCTGCCCGCACCTCAACCTACACCGGTGTCCACCCCTCCGTCGTCAGGACCCAGTGGGATTCGGTTCTCGCTCCCGGGAGTGTATGACGGATCAGTTGCCGGGTGCCAGGGGTTCCTACTCCAGCTGGAGCTCTACCTGGCAGCTGTTCGGCCGGCCCCTTCCGGACGCGAGAGAGTGAGCGCCCTTATCTCCTGCCTGATTGGAAAAGCCCTGGAGTGGGCCAACGCCATCTGGGGAAGGGAAGGCCCGACTCTCGATGACTACAGGACTTCTGTTTCATCATCTAAGACAAGAGTTCGCACTGGACTTCAGAACTCTGGCAGCTGGTGCGGGATGGAATGAGCGGGCCCTGATCAACCACTACAGGTGTAGTTTACGACAGGACGTTCGTAGGAAGCTAGCCTGCAGAGACACTACTCTTAACCTGGACCAGCTGGTGGACTTGTCTATCCGGCTGGATAACCTGTTGGCCTCCCGCGGACGTCTGGATCGGGGTCCGCCCGTTCCATTTCCCAGCACCTTGGATCCCACACAGATGGAGTTAGGAGGGGCTGCTATGAGGGCGACCGGAGGGGGGACCATTCACTTCACCAACTGTGGCCACAGAGGGCACACTGCTGGTCGGTGCCTTGGTGGTTCTCCAGGAGGTCGAGGTAGCAGGCGGAGCACTGGTGGGTCATCCCAGGTGAGTAGGCACACAACTCACCCAGAGCCCCCTGTTGCACACATGTGGTTACCTATAGAATTTCCTCCGCATTGCCAGCATAAGACGCTGGTAGATTCAGGTGCAGCTGGAAACTTTATTGACCGCTCCTTGGCACATAGATCAGGGATTCCTATTGTTCCTGTTGATGTTCCCTTCCCTGTACATGCCTTAGATAGTCGTCCTTTGGGGTCAGGGCTAATTGGGGAGGTCACAGCGCCCATTGCTATGAGAACGCAGGGGGGTCACGAGGAGAGAATTAGTCTCTTCCTGATCAACTCTCCTGCGTTTCCTTTGTATTGGGTCTTCCTTGGTTGGCCTCTCATGATCCTATTATTTTGTGGCAACAGAGGGCTCTCAAGGGATGGTCCTGTCAGTATTCAGGGAGGTGTGTAGGTGTTTCCTTAGGTGCCACTACGGTAGAAGTCCAAACCAGGTTTCCATCATGCACATTCCCCCGGAATATGCCGATTTGGCTCAATTACCACCCCATCGACAGGGGGATTGTGCGATTGATCTCTTGGTAGACGCTGCACTTCCCAGGAGTCACGTGTATCCTCTGTCACAGGAGGAGTCGGTGGCTATGGAGACATATGTCACTGAATCTCTGGGACAGGGATACAGTCAGCCTTCCATCTCACCTGTCTCCTCGAGTTTCTTTTTTGTGAAGAAGAAGGATGGAGGTTTGCGCCCGTGTATTGATTATCGAGGTTTAAAAAAGATCACGGTAAAATACAGTTACCCGCTACCGCTCATAGCCAGTATGACCGAGTCATTACACGGGGCACATTTCTTCACAAAATTGGACCTCAGGAGAGCTTACAACCTGGTGCGTATCCGGGCAGGAGATGAGTAGAAGACAGCATTTAGCACCACTTCTGGGCATTATGAGTACCTCGTCATGCCGTATGGGTTAATGAATGCTCCATTAGTCTTCCAATCCTTTGTAGATGAGATTTTCAGGGACCTGCAAGGGCAGGGTGTAGTGGTGTATATAGATGACATTCTAATATACTCCGCTACACGCGCCGAGCATGTGTCCCTGGTACGCAGGGTGCTTGGTAGACTGTTGAAACATTACGTGTATGTCAATGTCTGTTCTTCCAACAGTCCGTCTCCTTCCTAGGGTACAGCTTTTCAGCGTCAGGGGTGGAGATGGAGAATGACCGCATTTCAGCCGTGCGTAATTGGCCGACTCCAACCATGGTAAAGGATGTGCAGCGGTTTTTAGGGTTTGCCAACTACTACCGGAGATTTATTCTGGGTTTTGGTCAGGTAGCGGCTCCCATTACCTCACTGCTGAAGGGGGGACCGGTGCGACTGCAGTGGACAGCTGGGGCGGACAGGGCTTTTGGTCACCTAAAGGCTCTGTTTTCCTCGGCTCCCATGTTGGCTCATCCTGATCCCTCCTTATCGTTCATAGTTGAGGTGGACGCGTAAGAGGCAGGGATAGGGGCTGTGCTGTCTCAGCGCTCGGGTACGCCACTACCCGAAACTATGATGTGGGGGACCGGGAGTTGTTGGCTGTTGTCAAGGCTCTGAAAGCGTGGAGACATTGGCTTGAGGGGGCTAGACACCATTTTCTCATTTGGACTGACCACCGCAATCTGGAGTACATTCGTGCAGCGAGGAGACTGAACCCTCGCCAAGCAAGGTGGGCCATGTTTTTTACCCGTTTTGTTGTCACCCTTTCCTACAAACCAGGTTCCCAGAACATTAAGGCAGACGCACTGTCCCGGCTGTATGATACAGAGGAGTGGTCCACGGATCCCACTCCCATAATTCCAGCTTCTCGCTTGGTGGCACCGGTGGTATGGGAGGTGGACACGGACACCGTTTGATCTGTTGGGCTCACACGTCACCCCCTCTGGTCATCCTGGCATCGGCCGGACGGTGCGCTGCCTTGCTGGGAAGTACTGGTGGCCCACTTTAGCTAAGGACGTGAGGATTTATGTTTCCTCCTGTTCGGTATGCGCACAGTCAAGGCACCAAGACACCTGCCCAGAGGAAAATTACAACCCCGTCCCGTTCCACAACGACCGTGGTCACACCGATCGGTGGATTTCGTGACGGATCTTCCCCTGTCGCGGGGTAACACTAGGATCCTGGTCGTTGTGGATCGGTTTTCTAAGTCATGCCGCCTTCTTCCTTTGCCCGAATCTCCCTACGGCTCCACAAACTGCGGAGGCCATGTTCACCCACGTATTCCAGCACTACGGGGTGCCTGAGGATATAGTTTCTAATCGGGATCCCCAATTCACGTCTAGAGTCTGGAGGGCGTTTATGGAACGTCTAGGGGTCTTGGTAAGCCTTACCTCAGGTTTTCACCCCGAGAGTAACGGGCAGGTGGAAAGAGTCAACCAGGATGTGGGTAGGTTTCTGCGGTCCTATTGCCAGGACCAGCCGGGGGAGTGGGTGGTTTACATCCCCTGGGTGGAGATGGCCCAAAACTCCCTCCGCCACTCCTCTACCAACCTATCACCATTTCAGTGTGTGCTGGGTTATCAGCCGGTCCTGGCACCATGGCATCAGAGCCAGATCGAGGCTCCTGCGGTGTATGAATGGTTTAGGCACTCAGAGAAGACATGGAACGCTGCCCATGTGCGGCTACAAAGGGCCATCAGGAGGCAAAAGGTGAGTGCCGACCTCCACCGCAGTGAGGCCCCGGTGTAATCACCGGGGAATCGGGTCTGGCTCTCGCCCCGAAACCTGCCCCTTCACCTGCCCTGCCGGAAGCTGGGTCCGTGGTTTGTGGGGCCATTTAAAGTCCTGAGGAGACTGAACAAGGTGTGTTATAGGTTACAACTCCCCCTGATTATCACATTAACCCCTCGTTCCATGTGTCTCTCCTCAGGCCGGTGGTGGCTGGTCCACTCCAGCAGTCTGAGGTGCGGGAGGTTCCTCCGTCCCCTCTGGACATCGAGGGGGTCCCGGCGTATACCGTACCATCCATCATGGACTCAAGGCGGCGGGCGAGGGGCCTTCAGTACCTAGTGGAGTGGGAGGGGTAAGGCCCTCAGGACTTTAAATGGCCCCACAAACCACGGTACCGGTGGAGGACATCCTAGATCTTTCAATGCTGCAGGAGTTTCACCGTCTCCACCCGGATCACCCTGCGTCCTGTCCTCCTGGTCGTCCCCGAAGCCGGTGTCGGCGTGCTGCTGGAGCCGTGCGTCAAGGGGGGAGGGGGGGGGAGTCGTCCCTTCTCCTTGTTTGGGTGGTGTTCGGTGGTTGACGTCACCGGCTTTCTAGTCACCATCGATCCATGTTTCAGTTTCGTTTTGTTTTGTCTGTATTACACACACACCTGGTTTCTATTACATATCACGTTTCTTATTTAACCCTCTGGCATACATTCCTGTTCTGTCCATGATTGTTTATGTCGTTAGTGGTTGTGTTTTGTGCTAGTGTTTTTTGTATGTTCCTATTTGAAATTTTACTTGATATTTTGAGTAAACCCAGTTAGGTTACTCAATACCTGTGTCCTGCGCCTGACTCCGCTATAACTCTGCACCCAATCGCTGACAGTTGAAGGACACTCACCTGCCTCAATCAATGAGAAGATTTGAAATATACATATATATACAATATATTATATATATAAGATGTTGAATATTTCATGGAGCAAAACTGTCACGCCTTGGTCTTAGTATTTTGTGTTTTAGATAATTAGTTGGTCATGCCAGGGTGTGACATGGGTTTATGTTATTGTGTTGTCGTATTGGGGTTTTTGTAGGCATTGGGATTGTGGTTGATTAGGGGTGTGTTTAGTTTAGGTTTGGCTGCCTGAGGCGGTTCTCAATCAGAGTCAGGTGGTTTTTGTTGTCTCTGATAGGGAACCATATTTAGGTAGCCTGGGTTTCACTGTGTATTTCGTGGGTGATTGTTCCTGTCTCTGTGTAGTGTTCACCAGATAGGCTGTAATAGGTTTCACGTTCCGTTTGTTTTTTTTTGTATTTATTAGTTATTTCATGTATCGTTCCGTTTTTCTTCATTAAAGACATGAGTAACCACCACGCTGCATTTCGGTCCGACTCTCATTCAACAAACGAAGAACGCCGTTACAGAATCACCCACCACACACGGACCGAGCGGCGTGGTAACAGGCAGCGACAGCAGGAGCAGCGAAGGGAGGATGTTATGGACAGCAGAAGTATGGAGTATACGACGTGGGAGGAAATAGACAGGTGGGCGGTTGACCCAGAGAGAGTGCCGGAGCCCGCCTGGGATTCGCTGGAGCAGTGCGAAGAGGGCTATAGGAGAATGGAGTTGGAGAGGCAATCACGACTGCGCAGAGGGAAGCCCGGGAATCAGCCCCAAAAATGTATTGGGGGGGGCTTACAGGGAGTATGGCTACGCCAGGTAGGAGACCTGCGCAAACTCCCTGTGCTTACCGGGGGGCTAGAGAGACCGGGCAGGCATCGTGTTATGCAGTGGTGCGTACGGTGTCCCCAGTGCGGGTGCATAGCCCGGTGCGGTATATTTCAGCTCCGCGTATCGGCCGGGCTAGATTGAGCGTCGAGCCAAATGCCATGAAGCCAGCTCTACGCATCTGGTCCCCAGTGCGTCTCCTTGGGCCGGCTTACATGGCACCAGCCTTGCGCTCGGTGTCTCCGGTTCGCCTACATAGCCCAGTGCGGGCTATTCCACCTCGCCGCACTGGCAGGGCGACCGAGAGTATTCAACCGGGTAAGGTTGGGCAGGCTCGGTGCTCAAGAGCTCCAGTGCGCCTGCATGGTCTGGTCTGTCCAGTACCACCTCCACACCCCAGCCCTCCGGTAGCAGCTCACCGCACCAGGCTTCCTGTGCATGTCCTCGGCCCAATACCACCAGTGCCAGCACCACGCATCAGGCCTACAGTGCGCCTCGTCTCTCCTGCGCTGTTGGAGCCTTTCTCCTCTCCTGCGCTGTCGGAGTCTCCCGCCTGTTCAGCGCTTCTAGAGCCTTCCTCCTCTACAGCGCTGCCGGAGCCTCCAGTCTGCATGGAGCAGCCAGAGCTGCCAGTCTGCATGGAGCAGCTAGAGCTGTCAGTCTGCATGGAGCAGCTAGAGCTGCCAGTCTGCATGGAGCAGCTAGAGCTGCCAGTCTGCATGGAGCTGCCAGTCTGCAAGGAGCTGCCAGTCTGCATGGAGCTGCCAGTCTGCAAGGAGCTGCCAGTCTGCAAGGAGCTGCCAGTCTGCATGGAGCAGCCAGAGCTGCCAGTCTGCATGGAGCAGCTAGAGCTGCCAGTCCGCATGGAGCAGCCAGAGCTGTCAGTCTGCTTGGAGCAGCCAGAGCTGCCAGTCTGCATGGAGCTGCCAGTCTGCAAGGAGCTGCCAGTCTGCAAGGAGTTGCCAGTCTGCATGGAGCTGCCAGTCTGCATAGAGTTGCCAGTCTGCAAGGAGCTGCCAGTCTGCAAGGAGCTGCCAGTCTGCAAGGAGCTGCCAGTCTGCAAGGTGCTGCCAGTCTGCAAGGAGCTGCCAAAGCTGTTAGTCTGCATGGAACAGTCTGAGCTGTCAGTCTGCAAGAAGCCGCCAGAGCCGCCACTCAGCATGGCGCAGCCAGAGCCGTCAGTCAGCATGAAGCAGCCAGAGCCGTCAGTCTGCCAGGATCCGCCAGTCAGCCAGACTCTTCCAGATCTGCCAGTCAGCCAGACTCTTCCAGATCTGCCAGTCAGCCAGACTCTTCCAGATCTGCCAGTCAGCCAGACTCTTCCAGATCTGCCAGTCAGCCAGACTCTTCCAGATCTGCCAGTCAGCCAGACTCGTCCAGATCTGCCAGTCAGCCAGACTCGTCCAGATCTGCCAGTCAGCCAGACTCGTCCAGATCTGCCAGTCTACCAGACTCGTCCAGATCTGCCAGTCAACCAGACTCGTCCAGATCTGCCAGTCAACCAGACTCTTCCAGATCTGCCAGTCAGCCAGACACTTCCAGATCTGCCAGTCAGCCAGACTCTTCCAGATCTGCCAGTCAACCAGACTCTTCCAGATCTGCCAGTCAACCAGACTCTTCCAGATCTGCCAGTCAACCAGACTCTTCCAGATCTGCCAGTCAACCAGACTCTTCCAGATCTGCTAGTCAACCAGACTCTTCCAGATCTGCTAGTCAACCAGACTCTTCCAGATCCGCCAGTCAACCAGGATCTGCCGGATTCAACTGCCTGGCTGGGCTTCCTCTCAGTGCTGGGCTGCCCCTCAGTCCCGAGCTACCCCTCAGTCACGAGCTACTCCTCAGTTCAGTGGGGTTCTGGGTGAGGACTATTAGGCCATGGTCGGCGGCGAGGGTGGATTATCCCAGGACGCGAAGGGGAGGAACTATGACATTTATGGAGTGGGGTCCACGTCCCGAGCCGGAACCGCCACCATGGACCGACGCCCACCCGGACCCTCCCTATGGTTTTGAGGTGCGTCCGGGAGTCCGCACCTTAGGGAGGGGTTCTGTCACGCCTTGGTCTTAGTATTTTGTGTTTAAGATAATTAGTTGGTCAGGCCAGGGTGTGACATGGGTTTATGTTATTGTGTTGTCGTATTGGGGATTTTGTAGGCATTGGGATTGTGGTTGATTAGGGGTGTGTTTAGTTTAGGTTTGGCTGCCTGAGGCGGTTCTCAATCAGAGTCAGGTGATTCTTGTTGTCTCTGATAGGGAACTGTATTTAGGTAGCCTGGGTTTCACTGTGTATTTCGTGGGTGATTGTTCCTGTCTCTGTGTAGTGTTCACCAGATAGGCTGTAATAGGTTTCACGTTCCGTTTGTTGTTTTTTTGTATTTATTAGTTATTTCATGTATCGTTCCGTTTTTCTTCATTAAAGACATGAGTAACCACCACGCTGCATTTCGGTCCGACTCTCATTCAACAAACGAAGAACGCCGTTACAAAAACATGGATTTAATTGAATAATGGAGCATTTGACCACCATTGGCATGTATTCATGGATGCCAAAGGAACCCAGGCTTGCACAAATATTTGACCAATAAAAACATTTAAATTATAAAATCTTTTATCTTTTCGTCTCTGTGCTTTCATTTTCCTTAAATTTGCAAGTGGCTGAATCTCACCGGACAATCATCCAAGCGAGGGAAGCAGAACCCCTCTGTCTATGAATGTGTAGCACGTGTATCTGATGCTGTCTGCAACTAGGCCATGGACGTTTAGAAGGCGTTGTCTTCCGAGTTGGAAATTGAGGACGTATCGCCAAGTAAAGCGGTCGAAAATTCTCTGTGCTCTGCTTTACACGACTTGAGTAATAATGCCTATCAGCCAGCTGGAACAGTACTGTATTAATGGTCTGACTAGGCAGTCTTTTTAATAGCTACCCTTACTGTATATTTGTGGACAGCAGAGAGATGCAGTCATGCACATTTATGCAAGTCTTCTATTGACATCCGTAGATTATATATATGGATGTCCAAACAAATGTCAGGATATTGGCTGTCAGCACAGGATATTGGTTGGATGGTACCCTTTTTTATACTATTGTCCCCTCCTGAACATTACTGTGCTGACAATGATATTTTCTTTGCATGTTGTTCTTTTCAGCATGGGTCTAGCAACTAAGGTGGATGCTTAAGCAGGCCAGTACAGTACAGCTTGGCTCGGTTTGGCTTGGTTCAGCTCAGTAGTGTGAAAAGGATATACCTGATTCCCAGAGCGGGGCCCATCTCCTTTCCTCCACTCCCAGATCCTCTGTGGGGACAGTCTGGCTTGTAGCTCCTCCCCTTGGCTGGCTCCTCCTCTTGGTGCTATGCTCCACGATATCACCAATCTTTTCCACGGCAAACTCAAACTATTTCAGCTACATCTGCTGCTACACTTTGCTCTCCTTCTTTTGCAGTCCTATAAAAGGACAGTTCCTCTGGAGTCCGAGGCATAGAAATAGAACGACTAGAATGGGAGAGCCTCTGACCACATCACTGACTGCACCGTCATAGGTACACTCAGTAATGGCTGACAAGGCATTGTGAAGCACGTAGTTCTATTGCTATGGTCTGAGGACTACAACTGTAGCTACCAAAATGGAAGAACCATAGAGATCCTATTAATTATATGGGAAGCTGTAACGATTGTCCTCCTCCTCTTCTGGCAAGAGGAGTAGTAGGAAGGATCGGAGGACCAATGCGCAGCATGGTAAGTGTCCATTTTAATATATAAAACTGAACACTACAAAAATACAAAATAACAACGTGAATGAACAAACGAAAATCGAAACAGTCCCGTGTGGTACAAACACAGACACAGGAAACAATCACCCACAACTCAAAAGTGAAACCAGGCTACCTAAGTATGGTTCTCAATCAGGGACAATGAATGACAGCTGCCTCTGATTGAGAACCATACCAGGCCAAACACAGAAATCCCAAATCATAGAAAAAGGAACATTGACAACCCACCCAACTCACCATACTAAAACAAAGACATAACAAAAGAACTAAGGTCAGAACGTGACAGAAGCACACTGTGCCCTTGAAACTACTCTCCCTATTCCATTATAGAAATGTTTTGGGCTTGCCTGGTATGTCCAGGGGCTTGTGGTACAACTTAACAAGGCCCTGAGAAACCTTATCACAATCCTCCGTGCTCTCTTTTGACTCACACTCGAGGAGGTGAGGAGCAGCAGCACAGTGTAATAATCTATATTCTCACACCAGGCACAGTAACAAGTAACAGTCAGGGACTGTTGTTGAAGAGATACCCAAGCCCAACATCAATCAGATGCCAAGGCACAAGTAAGGCCAGGAGTTTTTCCCGACCACATGACCTGGCCAGAAATAGCTCTGAGCCTTAGTTATAGACTTGTCAGATCACGTGGTAAATAAAAACTCCTGGGCCACATTCATTGGACACCAAATGGAAGAAAGGGAGACTAAAAGAGTGAGGGACTACCTGAACTTGTCCAATAAGAACCATCGTTTTCCTATTATTTTGCAAAACAGTTTGTTACACTGTGCCCTGATGCACACAACCCTTACCCTGCTTATGCCATCAGCTTTGGTGCTAGGCCTGGGCATGTCTAGGTATGATGAATGAATCAACAGGTCACATGGAAAAATAGATAAAGAACAGAAAAGGCAAACAAGTTTGTAGAAAAAAAAATCTAATTCAAATGCTATTCTATGTTTTTAACGAGAGGTAGAGAAATATCACTTAGTTTTGCCCCTTCAATCAACAGGCTCGTCATTTTCAAATTCCATCGGTAATGACAAAACAGTAGAGAGCTGGAAGCATAGGGTGTCTGAGGGCCACACTGATAATGCTAATTGGGGGAACTCTGATTTCTGCCTCCACTAATTTGACTGTGTCGGTCAGTGGCATTCAGACAAAGCATGAAAGATGCTGTTAAAGTAATATACGAGCACTCCATTTGCACTCTATTTACAATGTATGCATTGTTTTGTAATGTGGACTAGGTGTATATACTGCCATATGGCATTGTATTGTATTAATGACCTTGTATTAAAGGAACTAAAGCCGGTTTTGCATATGGTGTAAAAATGAAATATGAGCTATTTTGCTTTTGGGAGAGAGGGAGAGTGATGACAATGGCAGTAGTATCTTAATATCTTTCAAGTAAAACACATCATTTAAACTTAAGTATATGATGTGAATACAGAATTTGAAACAAGTTTCTGGGGATAGTAGAATTGAGTAAAAGTTAAAGGACAATCACCCCCAAGGATTGGGAACAACATGAATCAGCAGCACACCTCTGTTATCCTCAGCTTTGAGAAAACTCTTGTCATTTCGTCTGACTTTGGTCTTCTCCTGGTGGAACTGTTCTGTTTTCTGAGTGTGTCACAGCGCTCTGTGGAGCTCCCTCTCCTCTCCGCCTCTCCCTGTCCTTTAGCCACTGATCCTGGGCTCTGAGGAGGCGGATCCGAACTTCCTCCCTGAATGAGGGGACAGAGAGATGGAATCTTTTTATTTTTATTTTACCTTTCCACAGCAGTGCACCTCAACAACATCAAACATCCCTGTAAGAGGGACCAATATGAGTGATGATACTTTGACATATTATCCTGATAGAGCCTGATCGGGGCTCTATAGCACAGCGAGTCTGATTGAGGGAGGAAATGTTGTCACACCATATTATTTCAATTCCCACTGTGGCGGAGCCTGCCCTAAATGACTGTAGGCCTACTTAAAGGCTGAATGAAGCACTACGCACAACTACAGCGAGAGCTGGAGGAAGGAAGATTACTGTACCTCATGTTAATGTGTTCAAAGGCCTCGTCCAAACCATTTTCCTTTTGCCGACAGGTCTCCGATAGTTTCTGTTGTGTCAAACCCAAACCCAGTAAAATTGTCAAAGAAACTGCATTGCAGACAATACTTTGGAAATCAACTCATGATTTGTAGAATGTGGAACTTTCTCCCTCAGAACTATGGATTTAAACTCCTGGACCCCAGACTTGACAAAAAAAACACATTTTCTAAATGTTGAAAAGAGGTTTCTCCCCTTCCAACCCTTTGCAGCTTTCTGTGTAGCTGTTGAAACTTCTCCTTCTCTCCTATCATGGTCTCAATGTCCTGACGCAGGGTGGAGTTGGTCGATGCCAAGGAGCTGAACCTGCCATTCACCTGGTGTATTCAGAGGGCAGAAATAAGGGCCTTGAGCAGATGAATGTACTGTACTCTCTTTGCTTTGGTCAAATCATTAAAAAGCTTGTTTTAAATAATTATGTGGGTTTGTGGGTTTGTACACAGTTGCATGTCAGATTTTTGGGGATCTGCAAACTGATATGCACTGTGGATTATTGCATTGCTCCTTAATTGGAAAATGCTGTTATTTCAGTTATACATGCAAGAAGACAGACATGGCCATGCAAAGGAAGCAAACAACATTAACATTATCAAGAGATCTGTAATTCTTTCACTCAATTACTATGTGCCCTGCTCTCCGGCACCAGAGTAAATGTACTATTCTGACTTCCTGCTTCTAAAGACTTGCAGACTGGAACCTGGTCTGAATATAAACTCTTTGGCTATGTTGACTACACTAGCAAAAGAGTGTTAAAGCATGGCTGCATCTGAAAAGGCACCATATTCCCTATATAGTCCTGGTCAGAAGTAGTGCACTTTGCAGGGAATAGGGTGCCATTTCAGACAAAAACCAATCTCTGCTATCCTTGGCTATTGTCTCATTTTAGTGGGTGAAAGATGTAAATAAGATTAATAGTGCTTCTATTCAGAGTGTTGTTCTCTATTGCCAACCTGTGACACTCACATTGGACCGATTGTCAATGACCCATGGAAGGTCGAGAGTGTTAAATGCAAAGGAGTACCAATTGCGTCATTGCAATGCCCCAAGTCAAGGAGTCAATGAGAATTGCTCTACTTCCATACTGCCTTGAACAACACAAACACTGCTATTCAAGAAAGCCTTTTAGGTGGGATGTTGCTACAATAGTGTCACCAGGCAAGCTTTAGATACTGGCACAAACCAGCTCAGAAGATTCAAATCAAGTTTTGTTTCAAAACACCTATGAAACGGCAGGAAAATGTGTTTATAATGGATCCTTTTAAAAGCCATTCACAAGGCTGCAATCAATGAGCTTTGTATGTACAGAACGGTGTATTCGACAAAGCCTTTTAAGTGGAATATTGATTAAAGTGTCATCAGACAAGCTTTAGATACCAAACTAAATGGAGAATTCAGGGACATCAATTCAGGTAGAGAATGACTGTGGGGTAGATTTAGCAAATTTACATTGACAGTTGTGATCCAAAGACTTTTTAAGTGGCTAAAGTTCTTAAATGTTTTCTTTTTTAATTGATCCAATCAACAGTCACTGACAGTAAGCCGCAATCAATTTCCTGAACTACATCCAGCTTAGGACCATGATTCACATACTAGATACAATGTGTCAGCAATTAATAAACAGTGTGATAACATCCTCAGGTCTGTTATACTCACAGACAATATTTATTATTATTATTATTTTACCCCTTTTTTCTCCCCAATTACATGGTATCCAATTGTTCTTAGTAGCTACTATCTTGTCTCATCGCTACAACTCACAGATAATATTTTTACAGTTTTGGAAACTTTAGAGTGTTTTCTATCATAAGCTGTCAATTATATGCATATTCTAGCATCTGGTCCTGAGAAATAGGCAGTTTACTTTGGGAAAGTTATTTATCCAAAAATAAAAATAGTGCCACCTAGCTTCAAGAGGTTATTAATAAACAGTGTCATAACATCCTCGTTAAAGAATTAGACAAATGTACATTTCTTATTATATTAACATATTAGGAACAACACTGTAAATGTAAACTTCCAACTTCAACTGTATATCCACTGCTATATTCCTTAAACAATGTAACCTATGCTTTGGTCTTATTATTGCTCACACAATTTCTATTTGGCACAAAATTGAAAAACAATGTAACTGGGAATCAAAATAGTCTGCTCATACTCCACTATTTCCCAATAATGCCTAGCGATCTGGAGGGCAGCCTTTTGCATCCCCCCAATTGTCCAAATGTGGAATCTGTACCCTTACCGATATCATGGACAGTAATGGTTTTAGAACATTCCAAGATTTGAAAGAAGCATACATATTACCAGGCAACTCCTTTTTACTATATCTACAACTTAGGCCAGCTATGCTATGGAGTCCCTTGGGAAACCCAACTACCGAACCATCCAATGATTGAATTTAAAAATAAATGATCTGGGCTCCCGAAAGGACTGATTGCTATAATATATAAACAGCTTTTGGAAAGCTCAAATTCTGAGCTAGCCATTAAAAAAACATGATCAACAGATCTAAGTGAATCTGAACAACACTTTAACTGGAACAGAATGTCAAAATATGACCGTAATCCATACCATCAATTTATACATTTTCAATTTGTTCACAGACTGTATTTAACACCAAGGAAATGTTTAACGATGAAATTGGCCCCGACTCCCAACTGTTCCCTGTGTTCCCTAAATAAATGATATGATGTGGAGGTGCCCTGCAGTTAATGCTTCTGGGACAAAGTTACTAAATTTTGAAGCGCAAGAATCTTTAATATTCAATGCATTGCATTGCATCTACATACCATGTTACTTAATGATGATAGGTCCTTGAATCTCTCAATCAATCAGAGATGATTGATGCTGGCAGGCAGCACTGCCACAAAGAAAAGATGTAGGCTCTTAGATGGCAATCACCCCACTCTCTCTCCCATTTCGCCAGTGGATACAGTTACTATTAGAAGTTATGACATTAGAATTATTGAGAAAGAATGGTGCTACTCAAGGAACAATTGAGGCCTGGGTAAATATACTTGACTCTGTAAAGAATAATCTCAGTTAAAGCCCAACACATACAAATAAACAAAGACCAACACACACACACAGTGCATTCGGAAAGTATTCAGACCCCTTGACTTTTTCCACTTTGTCACGTTACAGCCTTATTCTAAAATTGATTAAATTGTTTTTTCCCCCCTAATCAATTTACACACAATACCCCATAATGACAAAGCAAAATTAGGTTTTCAGAATTTTAACAATTTTTAAAATATAAATGTAATACCATATTAACGTATATATTCTGACCCTTTACTCAGTACTTTGTTGAAGCACCTTTGGCAGCGATTACAGCTTTGAGTCTTCTTGGGTATGACGCTGCAAGCTTGGTACACCTGGATTTGGGGAGTTTCTCCCATTCTTCTCTGCAGATCCTCTCAAGCTCTGTCAGGTTGGATGAGGAGATTCGCTGCACAGCAATTGTCCGGTCTCTCCAGAGATGTTCGACCGTGTTCAAGTCTGGGCAACTCAAGGACATTCAGAGACTTGTCCTGAAGCCACTCCTGCGTTGTCTTGGCTGTGTGCTTAGGGTCATTGTCCTGTTGGACTGTGAACTGTCGCCACGGTCTGAGGTCCTGAGTGCTCTTAAGCAGGTTTTCATCAAGGATCTCTCTGTACTTTGCTCCGTTCATCTTTTCCTCAATCCTAACTAGTCTCCCAGTCTCAGCCGCTGAAAAACATCCCCATAGCATGATGCCACCACCATGCTTCACCATAGGGATGGTGCCAGGTTTCTGGCCAAAGAGTTCAATCTTGGTTTCATCAGACCAAATAATCTTGTTTCTCATGGTCTGAGTCCTTTTGGTGCCTTTTGGCAAAGTCCAAGTGGGCTGTCATGTGCCTTTTACTGAGGAGTGACCATCGGGTTCTCGGTCACCTCCCTGACCAAGGCCCTTCTCCCCCGATTGCTCAGTTTGGGCGGGCAACTAGCTCTAGGTGGTCCCAAACTTCTTCCACTTAATAATTATGGAAGTCAATGTGTTCTTGGGAACCTTCAGTGCTACAGAAATGTTTTGGTACCCTTCCCCAGATCTGTGCCTCGATTTAATCCTGTCTCGGAGCTCTACGGACAACTCCTTTGACCTCATAGCTTGGTTTTTGCTCTGGTATGCACTATCAACTGTGGGACCTTATATAGACAGGTGTGTGCCTTTCCAAATCAAGTCCAATCAAATGAATTTACCACAGGTGGATAGATATAAAAGTATGTGGACACCCCTTCAAATTAGTGGATTTGGCTATTTCAGCCACAGTGGTTTATGACAGGTGTATAAAATCGAACACACAGCCACGCAATCTCAATTGACAAACATTGTCAGTAGAATGATCATTCAGTTCTCTGGCAACAGCTCTGGTGGATATTCCTGCAGTCAGCATGCCAATTGCGCGATCCTTAAAAACTTGAAACATCTGTGGCATTGTGTTACAAAACTGCACATTTTAGAGTGGCCTTTTATTGTCTCCAGCACAAGGTGCACCTGTGTAATGATCATGCTGTTTAATCAGCTTATTCATATTCCACACTTGTCAGGTGGATGGATTATGTTTGCAAAGGAGAAATTTTGTGCACAACATTTTTGATAAATAAGCTTTTTGTGCGTATGAAAGATTTCTGGGATCTTTTATTTCAGCTCATGAAACATGGTACCAACACTTCATATGTTGCATTATATTTTTGTTCAATGTATATTAAATGTAGAGTAGTGTAATACTTGCCTGACAACTTTGCATTACACATTAAATATATCAAATATAGAATAATTTACAGTATTGTCCCCATTCTTCAAACCAAGAAATGCCCTTGATTTGGCATGTACGCACATACTGTACTTGCAAAATACTGGACATTCAGTGATATGTTGACAATAGTCTATAGATTGAATGCAGTGCAATCATAAGCATCTTGTGTATGCTGGAAACTGGGAAGAGGAAGTAAAGATTGGACCCCTGGTACACAGTGTTTGCCTGCAGTAACAGACCTGGAGTCACTCATCTCAGGGCCTTATCTTAAACAAGGCATTTGTATGGCCCTAAATGTTGGTATGGAATGGGCATGTTTGTATAACCACAGTTACATCAATTGAGAATTGTCTGATAAGCTAATGAGACAGCTCTTCATTTCACTCTTACCGAACATAGTATCAAAATATATTACTCCAAACAGAGCTGTTCAGGGGTAATAATCTACAGATACCAGTTTGGGCCTGAGGCCATACAAACCATATACATATACAGTACGCTATATAGGAAGAAAATATGTTGCCTGCCCATTGAACTGATATTATTGGAACAAGGGAAAACAGGGAGAAATGAGAATGCCCATTCATCCCTCTATTGGAACCCAGCCTTTAAATCAAATCAAATGTATTTATATAGCCCTTCTTACATCAGCTGATATCTCAAAGTGCTGTACAGAAACCCAGCCTAAAACCCCAAAAAACAAGCAATGCAGGTGTAGAAGCACGGTGGTTAGGAAAAACTCCCTAGAAAGGCCAAAACCTAGGAAGAAACCTAGAGAGGAACCAGGCTATGAGGGGTGGCCAGTCCTCTTCTGCTTGTGCCGGGTGGAGATTATAACAGAACATGGCCAAGATGTTCAAATGTTTCATAAATGACCAGCATGGTCAAATAATAATAATCACAGTAGTTGTCGAGGGTGCAACAAGTCAGCACCTCAGGAGTAAATGTCAGTTGGCTTTTCATAACCGATCATTAAGAGTATCTCTACCGCTCCTGCTGTCTCTAGAGAGTCGAAAACAGCAGGTCTGGGACAGGTAGCACGTCCGGCGAACAGGTCAGGGTTCCATAGCCGCAGGCAGATCAGTTGAAACTGGAGCAGCAGCATGGCCAGGTGGGACTGGAGACAGCAAGGAGTCATCATGCCAGGTAGTCCTGAGGCATGGTCCTAGGGCTCAGGTCCTCCGAGAGAGAGAAAGAGAGAATTAGAGAGCATACTTAAATTCACACAGGACACCGGATAAGACAGAAGTACTCCAGATATAACAGACTGACCCTAGCCCCCCGACACATAAACTACTGCAACATAAATACTGGAGGCTGAGACAGGAGGGGTCAGGAGACACTGTGGCCCCATCCGATGATACCCCCGGACAGGGCCAAACAGGCAGGATATAACCCCACCCACTTTGCCAACGCACAGCCCCCACACAACTAGAGGGATATCTTCAACCACCAACTTACCAACCGAGGCCGAGTATAGCCCACAAAGATCTCCGCCACGGCACAACCCAAGGCGGGGCGCCAACCTTTACTGTACCTTCACTATCACTATCATTATCACCTCCTTCTCTCCCACTTGTCTCCTGGATTCCCAGAACGCTCCTTGGAGGAACCTTCAACCACAATGACACACACACACATACACACTCAGTGCTACGACCTAGTAGGGCCTTCTATTTTGATATAAAGTAATTGAGGACAGCTTCACATCCAGAGTTCATGGACCTCTTAAAATGTAAGACCATTATCCACCCACCACAAGACAAAGATCTTTGAGAGTGTCACGACTTCCACCGAAGTCGGCTCCTCTCCTTTTTTGGGTGGGCGGCGTTCAACGTCACCGGCCTTCTAGCCATCGCCGCTCCATTTTTCCATTTGTTTTGTCTTGTTCCCCGCAAACCTGGTTTACATTCCTTAATCACATTGCATATATATATATTCCTCTGTTCCCCCCCATGTCCTTGTGTGGAATTGTTTTTGTTACACGTCCAGTGTGCCACGCCAGGCTGGTTATTTCCCCCTGGGTATTCTTGTGTAACCCATAGGAGGTTGGATTACTACGTTTGTTTCGTGACGCTATTTTGCGCATTTCTCTTTCATTTTTTTTGTCTGGATGTTTGACGCTGTTGCGTCCGTTTGTTGTGCTTCTGCCCAAATAAAGAGTGCGCCTGATCACAACTCTCTGCTCTCCTGCACCTGACTTCAACACCAGTAGTGCATACGCTGACAGAGAGAGCAAACATTTTTACCAATTAACAACCATTTTTCAGCAGGATAAATGTCAGCAGGATATAACAACAAATACTGGGAAACTGAGGATTACAAGCTTATGGTTAATATTCTGATTGCACTGCATAACCACATGTCCCTGAATTAGAATCAATAAACCCCACACAAAAAGCCCCATTTAATTGAAACAGTGAATCATGTTCTCTCAGCCACCATGTGAACTGACGAAGCCTCTGCTTTGTTCATGTTGACAGAATGTTGATTTCCCGGTAAGTACAAAATCCAATTTTTATTCAGATACTTGTGTGACATGCATGTTACAGAAATCAGAGAACATCGAAAAGAAAACAATTGTCTTAGTTCAAACATCTCTACCAAGGGTGCTTACAGCTAAGACTAACCTTAATGTTCATTCAAAGATGGCTCACATTCACTTTGCCTTGAGATTCAGGTGGTCATACTTAAAAATCTGCCTCAAGGCAAACATTCACTCAATAAGCATTGAAGCCTCTACAATAACACACAACATACCTGCTTTACGAGAAGTGGATTTTCTAGAGTTTTTGGACTTGCCCATGGCTCCTCTAAATAATTTTTGGTCAGATCAGTTTTTAACTCATTGATCATTCAGTCCTATATGTTAATCTGTGAGAGATGGATCGAAAGAGACATAGAAATATGGATAGAAAGGGCTGTCAAGAGTTTTACAGTGACTCTTGGATACCAGATAACAGCCAACATCCCACTTATCATCTCAAGTAGACTGTTAAGGTATACATTGAGTTAAACACACAGCCAAAAGACAACACGGTTGCTAACAAAGGTGTGATGTATCGACAGGGTGAAAGATCTCAAGAGCAACACACACAACTACTTCAGTTGCATCTGCTGGAACGTCAAGTGGCACAAATGTTATTTGTGACCAGGGGCCGTATATATCAAGCGTGTCAAGAGTGCTAATTTAGGATACGATTAAACTTTTAGATTACAATGAATAAGGTCACAGACAGCATGGGGGGGCTGATCCTAGATCAACCCTCCTACTCCGAGACGCTTTATACATACAGCCCCAGGTGCTGTCCTGTGGCCTACTGTAGATCCAGTCCTCTCACAACCAACCCATGTGGTCCAAATATTATGTACTATACATCCCTATGTTTTCATAGCTTTATTACATTATTGGTTTTGATAACAGTGTAATTCCAAAGCATGGCAGAGCTCCATAGGGGAGAACGCTTGGGGAGTGGACGATAATGCTTTAGACATTTCCCTCTTACCCGACCCTGTCTATCCCACCACTGGCACCAGGTGCATTAGATGGCTTATTTCTGCTAGGCGCAATAAAACAGATGAAACAAGTGAAGGCAAACAAGATATTTATTTATTCACTGAAGCCAAGCAACGAATGGTGAACTGTCTCTTAGAGAAACTGAGGATTACTCTTGGCTAATGCATTTTTTGGGATCTGTTTGTAATTGTACAGCCTTGGGAATAACTGTGTTATTAGATGGCATTGTGTTGATGTTTTCTTTTAATAAAACAATTTTACGAATATCCTTAAATTTGAAGGAATGTTACGAGGGACTGAAGTGGATCACGTAATAACTAAGTTAGGCAGTCCATAGATGACACAATTGAAGGCTGATGATGAAGTGGTCAATCTTGGTTGAGCATGTGACTTCCATCCCCTTTAATAGGGTTAGTGGCATGGTCAGTGGAAAGAGGGGAACCGGCCAGGCAGAGACAGCAAGGGTGGTTCAAGAGCCTTTCCGTTCACCTTCCCAAAATCCTGGGCCAGACTACACTCAATGCAGTAAAGACTTAAAGGTTGAGACCCGAGTTTGCGTCTCTGACATGGGTAGGTGCAGACCGTTCCATAAAAATGGAGCTCATGGAGAAAAGTTCCCATCTCTATTTACCAAATCCTCGTGGCCTATGGTATCTGTAGAGAAAAGAGAAAGAGAGGGAGTAAGAGAGAGAGAGATGACTCAGGGAGTGAGAGTGACACAGGTAGCACAAGCAATGTGCTCCGTCTTTTAAATCCTAATAATTGACAGAGTATTCAGTTTTAGGAACATTTTAATTCTAGGAATTGTGTCATGAATGGGATAAGCAAACAAAACAACACATTTTGCTTGGTGGCAAGACTAATTGACATCTGAATACATGCACTTAACCCTTTACACTCGTACCCGTATACGGGTTGAAAATGGCAGATTTTGGGCACTAATAAGCACCTACATTGGAACGCAGTGGCAGTACAGTAACATGCCATACATGATGTAGAGTGCAAGTTCTCCGGTTCACAATGCTGTATGAGTTTTAACTGAAAGCTATACTGAACTTGAGCATCATGTGACAAAAAGTTGCCAAAATCGACCCTGGTTAATTGGGCAACTTTTGTAAATGTTTTGTTATCTGACTTAGGTAAATGCTGTAAGTGAAGATGACTGTGTTTTCGGAAAGATGAGACGTTGAGGATTATAATAAATACTGCTTGAATGCAATAAAAGCAAACCAAACACCCGTGACTCCAAATGTGCACTTCACATTTCCAAACTCATGTCATATACAGTGTCAATATTCATGATCACTATGTTTGATGTACAGTTACAAGATTACATGGCGTAATACCCTGGGTTGTTCTGAACATAATGAGCCTGTTTGTTTATTGTGAAGAAAATTCACAGCGGCACACGCACCGGAATATACTCCGGACTCATTCTATGTGCACCAAAACTACGAACAATTTATTTTAATTGCCTTGTGAAAGCCTAACACTGTAAAATTATATTTTAGAACTTACCTAGTCATATTAGCAATAGAACAAGCTTTCAAGTCATGCTGACCTGACCCAGATTGTGAGTTATGATTGACTGTTTTTGGATTGTGTTAACAACAGTAATTGTCTGATGGCAGGGAAGCAGGGTTGTGTTCCAAATTAAACGACTACAAGTATGCTTGCTCTCGTTCCTCAACAGCAGTTACGAAAGCTTTAAAAAAGTACCTTATAGTTGAAATTGCTTAGGAACTGTGCACACTTTGGAGGTGTATGGCCACTTGGGGACACCAGATAGTCGTCTCACTCAAACCCTTGTAATTTGTATTGCACCTACCCCACATTTTCCAGGAATATTCTCATTTTGCTACTGAATGTATTCACAACATTTTCAGATTTCGTTATCAACAAATACGTCAAAAAGGTACAGTAAAAGTAAAATGCACATAAAATCAACAGTGTAAGGTTTGGATTCAGTCTTGTGTCAGGTGAACTGTTGTGCACTCACTCACCTTTGGTCTAATCATTTTCCCATTATCTCCAAACAGTTCCCTTTCAATTGATACCATGGTTATGCATATGCCATTCATATTTCTTTAGTAAGAAACCTTTCCCTATCCATATAGGCCAATTCCCGCTAGTTTAAAGGATTAAAGGCTCACTTGATGAATGGCATTATTCCCGCATAGTGCCACCAACAAAAATGTAAACAACGGAGCAAATGCATACCATGGCATTTTTGTAATGCAAAAAGCACTCAACATTCTTCCAAATGGGTATATTTAACTACATATCAATTTCAACATATTTTCTCACTGCCTTAACAGAATACTACCAGATATGATTGAATATGGCCCGGCCCCAGAGTTGTAGTGATGGCCTACCATCTGATCCTGCAGTGTTTGTGTCTTTCTCTGTGCTCTGGACTTCTCCCTTCCTCAGTGCATGGACAGTCTGGCCAGAGGTCAGGCCTACCCTCAGGAGATCTACAACACATGAAAACACACAGTACACAACACATATTACAGCTATTCTTAAACTTCATATCACACCTTAAATTAAAGCTTTCACGTCCCAGTTTAGGTTGATTTGAAACTGTTTTTAATTTACATACAGTAATGTGCATCAGTAACAGTGTATTGAACTCACTCTCCATGACCGAGTCCATGTTATTTATGTTCCTCTGGGGGCTGCTGTGCCACTGGTTGAGCAGAACACAACGGACGCCACTCAGAGTGAGTAGCAGGGCTGTCTCTAGGGGCCTCTCCAGGGCCAGGTGCCCATCACTAAAGGAGAGCGAGAAAGAGAGAGAAAAAGAGATAGAAAGAGGGAAATATAGATAAAGGGGAGTGAAAGAGGGGGAGATAGAGAATATATAGATAGAGGTAGAAAGAAGGATAGAAAGAGAGACGGAGACACATGAGGTCTATAAAGGAACTGTCCAGCGTCTTCTCATAACCATCCTGAGACGAAGCATCAAACAGCTGTGGTGTATCAGCTGTGAAGGAGGGGATGCAACTTAATGCACTTCATTGGATAAAGTCATAAGAAGCACATGCAATGCGTTACCTCTTTTGCACATCTAGCTTGGATTGCCGTAGCATGCTGGCGCTGTTCTGGACGAGGTCGAAAAGGACAGCCATCTGGCACTCTTGAGGACAAATAACAACACGTTATCATCATCTGGTCATGGGTCGTTCCACAAATAGTGACTTTTGTGTCCCTTTGATATTTTATGTAAAAATGGTGCACCAATATTGCATTTTAAAAGCCTGTTATATTAAATGTAGTGCCCCTTACATAAACCACATGGACAATTCAATAAACTCAATATTTTTTATATGAATAAAGACTTGCTAAAGTGCATGTTTTTCTGACTTTTAGGAAGATTTCAACCCACTTAACCCCAAAATTATTTATTATTTATTTCACATTAGTGATTCCTTTACGTTTGTCCCTCAATTGAAGTTAAACCCTGTTTCTACTGAACTCTCATTTTAATATTGTGAAACTATTCCTTTAAATTATATTTTCAAATGATAGTGTAAATCATAGTGTAAAAGCATGTCAGCTGGTTTTACTCTTTTTGACAATTTTCTGGTGTTTGGTGGTGGAAAACTGAATGGATCGAGCATAACACATCAACCCTGTTACCCATCGATAGATAGGCTAGAAATGTTTAACTTTATATATATATATTTTTTAACTTGCATTCAATTGCCACTCCCTGTTGAACACAAGCTTCCATTCCCCGTCACAAGGTCAGTTATGGCTGATTTAAGATGAAATCAGCCTTTTTACGTCAATCCTGTTACTTTAAATTGCACCTCATTCATAATTTAACTCTTTTGAGATGTGAAAACATGCTTTTTATCAAATAATATTTTATTGGCCACATATTTAGCAGATTGCGGGTGGAGCGAAATTGTTGACAGTGTGCTCTTAATGACAACATTTTGAAATGAGGTGAAATAAATTGTTATTTGGGACCAAATTACACTACCCAAAACATGCTCTATGGGTGGAATAATACACTACTGTTCAAAAGTTTGGGGTCACTTAGAAATGTCCTTGTTTTTGAAAGAAAAGCAAATTTTTAGTCCATTAAAATAACATCAAAACACCAGTCTCAATGTCAACAGTGAAGAGGCAACTCCGGGATGCTGGACTTCTAGTCAGAGTTCAAAAAAAAAAGCCATATCACAGACTGGCCAATTAAAAGAAAATATTAAGATGGGCAAAAGAACACAGACACTGGACAGAGGAACTCAACGTTGAGACTGGTGTTTTGCTTCTGGCCATTTTGGGCCTGTAATCGAACCCACAAATGCTGATGCTCCAAATACTCAACGAGTCTAAAGGCCAGTTTTATTGCTTCTTTAATCAGAACAACCGTTTTCAGCTGTGCTAACATAATTGCCAAAGGGTTTTCTAATGATCAATCAGCCTTTTAAAATGATAAACTTGGATTAGCTAACGCAACGTGCCATTGGAACACAGGAGTGAAGGTTGCTGATAATGTGCCTCTGTATGTAGATATTCCATTAAAAATAATCTACAGTTTCCAGATACAATAGTCATTTACAACATCAACAATGTCTACACTGTATTTCTGATCAATTTTATGTTATTTTAATGAACAAAAAATGAGCTTTTCTTTAAAAAAAAAAGACATTTCTAAGTGACCAGAAACTTTTGAACGGTAGTGTATGTATTCTTGGATTTATTTATTTATGGGATTTACTTGACAGGGACCGTGCACATTAATTAACATTTCCTTGTTTACATCAATGTAAATGCACCAGAGTTAGTAAAAGGGCTAATTCTCATCTGTAGCCCCTAGATCGGTTATGAAGGAAGGTCAATGAATTTAGGCCAGTGTGTGTAAACGAAAGAAAAAAGAGAAGAGCTGTTGATTCATGTTCATGACTCCAACAAGCACAGTTTGTCATGCTCAAAACTCTCTTCAGGCATTAGATTGAGATGAATATAACTCATTCTCCCTCCCTCTGCTCTAGATCAGTTCTGAACATCTCGGTCTGACGCAAGACAGACATTTCCCTGTGCTTGTACTTGTGCATGACATTAAAACTTGAAACTATCTAGAACATCTGCAAACACTTTGTACCTGCTGGCTTGTTAACTGGGTGGGGTTGGCTTGTTATCGAGTTACAGCTGTTATTCAGACGAGGCAACATAGTCTGAACATTCCTCACTACTTTGTTTGGTTAGAAGTGCCAAAGCCCAGCCTGTCTTTGATAGTGGATGGTATTGTGAGGCCCAGGGTGATGTGTAAGGTCATCCTGACTCCCCCTGTCAATCAGATCAAATACACCCAGTGTCATCCACACCCAAAATGTCCTTTGTTTTGGAGGAAGTAAAAAAAAAAAAAATCAAGCAAGGCCAAGAGCCATGCCTGTGAAAAGGGTTTGATTGTTGTTGAAAAGGGTTTGAAAGGTGTGAAAAGTCAGAAGGCTTTTTGGGGTGTGTGATCAGTTATTTAAGGAAGATTAGTGAAAAAGTATCATAATAAAGAAATCAAGACAGCAGCCACTGAGGAAAGAGTGGAGTCTCTGTCTCCAAAATACCAAAGGCCTGTGAAATGAACATGATGAGAATCAATACCCCCCCCCCCCCAAAAAAAACATTTGTTACTTCTATGAAGAGTGCCTTGTTCCTCCTTTCTTTTTGATGACCAATTGACCCCTTTTACCAAAGAGCACCTTCTGTCTACCAAAATCTACTATTGTGTACCTTAGCAGCGCTTCCCTTCCTCCTTGTTTTATACAGGCTGCTTTATGCTCTATTTAGACAGCGGTATTTAATTTCACATAATGCAAATGAGAAGAAAAAACATGGCTATTTTTTTCACAACATACTGTAAGTTCAACAAAAACATGTCATTCTTTTTTGTCAATGAATGTGTTAGTCAAGTGTCTATTTCCATTTACTCTTAAATGTACTACAGCACTACGACCTTGTACAGATTTTTGAGTGGCAATTGGTGTAATCAATGTTTATAGACAAGGCCCCTAGTCAATATCAATTGCGGAGGTGTTTGTCAATGGATCTGCCAAAATGTGACACACCCGGGTTAGGCCACAGGTGGGGCACTGTCAGCTCCAGACTCTGATCTGCTAGATTGGGAACGCCAGAGTTCCTGTCCAGGGAACAGTTCAATGTGAGATTAACGTTAATTGACAGCTTGCTCTCTAGTGCCTATAATAACTACTTCAACTCCGGGCGACAGATTCAGAACACTACATCTGATGAACATCTCCAATGCACACATTAAACCTACATCAAACAATTACTAGGCCTATATCATGTTAATAAATCATATAAGCCTAGTGATTATCCCTAATCCATTAATTCTGAATCTCTGTATAATTCCTACAAGTGCTTGGTGAAACTTGGAAAATGTAACAGCAACGGGCCTATAATGAAATCTAATTGATGTTATATTGCTGTCTTTCTAAATATAACCACTCGGGGAATTAAAGATTGATGTGTTTAAAGAGATTAAGTCTACTGCTCCATTTACGTACATAAGCTACACACAGTACAATTTAAAATTTATATCTGGGTTTTTGTTTCTCCATCACTGACTTTGGAAAATCCTTCATTTGATTAAATAAATCATATTATCATCACATAATATCCAAAGCCACTCAGATCTTTGACATAATGTGACATTTTTTAAGTCTTTACAAATATTCCCTGTCATAACGGAAGTTATGTTCTGTGTTCTGAACTTATAGCCTAATGCCTTTGAATACCAGTCTTTTGGAGTTGAATGAGTTGGATTTGAATGAAGTTGTTTTCTACTTAGTTTCCTTAATTTTAGATGGCAAACAACAAATCTCAAACCACAAAAGAAAATAGGTAGGTATTGGATACAGTACCAGAAAGGTTAAGGGCAGCCAGCTTGGATGGTGGGATGTTAGCGAGAAAGCGCTCCATTCCATGGAAGATGAAAGCACTGCAGTTTGTCAGGAGCTGCTCCAGCTCTGCGAGACTGACACACACACAACAGTGTTAGTGGCTTAGAGTGCAGCATGCCATGAAAAAACATCAGCCATCAGATTGGTATGCCAGCGGACAGGAATACATGACATACATATGTGACTCTTGTGTCATTACTGCTAATGAGTGTGTTGAGTGAAAGTGACTTCTGACCTGGGAGTGTGTTCACTCCCCAAAAAGCCCTCCCACAGTGCGGTGAACTGCTGGCTGTATGCCTCCAAAGTCCTCTTCATCCTCTCTGTCAGGCTGCTGCCATCTGAAACATAACCCCCCCCCACACACACACACACACACACACACAACGTACACACACGACACACACAGAGAATAAACAACAGTTCCAGCTACTTCATCATTTATTATCATTGGATGAGGTATATTACTGTAGGACCCAATCCATAGTAGAAGCTGGACTGCATAATCTAAATCTAAGCTGTACCTAAAAATTGCACTGACAAAATGTACAGTATGAAGGGAGTTTGGTGACACGGTGGCGGAGAGGGAGGAGGACACGTCAAGGCCAGTCAATAGTCCATTGGATTTTGGCAAACAGCACATTAATCACTGCAAAATTCTCTTGGCTGAGAAGGAGTCATAGCTCTAAACACAGAGGCTGTGTCCGAATACCCATACTAGCGTACTACATACTGTACTTAAACCGCATACTATGTACGCATAGTATTTAGCACGTGATGTACTGTTTATTAAAAAGTATGCAGTATGCCATGGCCGCAACGCAGGCCGTGTGTGGGTGGATTTTTCCAAATTTAACAGGCATGCACCACATTAACCAGCCTGATAATAGCTCATTTTAATTTGATTAATTTCTCAAAACTCTGAATAGAATAGGAATAGCACTATCACATTCGACTTATAGACCACATGGCCCATCTATTCTATTTAAAAAGGACTGAAGACAGAAATGTATAATCTGGTTCCATTTCAACATATTTATTAGTGAAACCCAAGTGCTGTAACATACTTACATTAAATCAAACCAAAACTTTTCAAATGCTCAAATCAAAAGGCTATTGCACAGAACAATTTGGACAGTTGGGTGCATCGCAAATTCAGAACCGTTCGACAGCAACGTAATAAACTAAAGCACTGATCATTGGGAACGAGATGAAAATGACTGCTAAGGCTTGATCCATACATGTAATAATTCAATAGATGGCCTAGCCTACAAAACTATAACAATCCAAGGCCTGACTAACATGACATCAATAACGTAGCCACATCCCGAGTCCCCTGTGTCGACACGTTCAGAAATCAAAAGATGGTTTAATATTTAGTTTAAAAGCTCTGATGAAGGCCAAGAGAACAAGAAACACTTTTCAATGAGAAAGCAGAAATTCATCTTCCAAATTAACCTCTACGGGATCGGTGCCCCCGAAAATCGAGAATACTTTAAATGCCCGGATGTCATACTCATTTCGGCTTTTCATCTAGTAGAATTCGCTTCACAGAACTGAATAGTTTTTTCACACTCAAGTGTGTTCGACACCAGCTGATAATCAGAATAGGGGACGTGTTCTACAAAATTGTATGAACGTCGGGGAAAAAGCGCGATTGCACATTCAATGAGGCCATCTCAATATGGATTAGTATATTGATATTAGTTGCTTACTGCATATGATTTTACTAAACAGTACGTTCTATATAGTATTTGGTATGATTAGTACACAGTATGCAGTTTAAGTAAGTAGCAGGCAAGACAGATTTCGTAAAACGGCCACTCACATACATAGGGATATCAACATAAAAGTCGGCTAAAGGTTAAAAACTCTGACCATTACAACCACGTCTATTTGGCGCTGGCAACATTTTCATGCTTATTAAAGCAAAAGATCAAATCAAATAAATGGGATTGGAAACCAGTGCTATCTTGAATGACTTTTTGGGGGCATATTCTACACTAGATTGGAGGCACTTCTTTACGGTATTCTTGGATGTTTCGTTCAGGAGAGCCATGCCCCTAGGTGTCTACTGCAACAAAACCCATCATTGCACAGCTTACAAATATATCAGTAGAGATCAGGGTCTATATTCATAAAGTGTCTCAGAGTAGAAGTGCTGATAGGATCAGGCACCCCCTGTCCATATAATCTTATACATTATGATATCAAAGTCAAATCGGATCCTAGACATTTTATGAATATGGGCCCGGGCTGTCAGAACAACATAGCTTATCGTCTGGGGCCGTATCGTGATCAACGATTCTCTTGTGGAAATTATAAGCAAAATCAGAAACATAATAATGACAACTAAGATCATGCTTACTTACCATATTCCTCTTCGTTGTAAGGGTCTATGATATCTTAGATGAGGTGTATTAAGGACAATTTTCTCCACAGTATGTCACTGGTCTGGCGTTACAAACAATCTTATTTCCCAAATCAAATTTCATGAAGCCATTTCTACATAGTTGTAGAAGTTGTCACAAAGTGCTTTACAGATGCCGAGGGTTAAACCCCAATGAGCAAGCAATGCATAGGTAGAAGCACTGTGGTGAGGAACAGCTCTAGAAAGCAGGAACATAGGAAAAAACCTAGAGAGGAACCAGGCACTGAGGGGTGGCCAGTCCTCTTCTGGCTGTACTGATATTTAAGAAATACCTATCTAGGAAATTCCTAGAAATATAGATTATCTCACCACTGAAAATCAGTGAAATACTTATTGGAGGTGTTAAAAGGTAATTATTAAAGTCAAACAAGTAAAATATACATTTGAAGTTGTGTGTGTCTACTGGGAGGGTGTTGGGGGGCAAGACACGATTGACCGGCACCTGGGTAATAAGAAACACAGATTAAATCCAGGTAGATTAATATTGGATAGAGACATCCAAACAAACATCTGTGACAGCAAGAGCAGAAGAGACACATTTGACTTGGGAGTGAGAGAGTGGAATAGTGAGAGGGAGATAGAGAGGGTGGAGTTGAGAGAGCGAGAGAGAGGGGGAGAAAGAGAGGCAGAGGAAGAGAGAGAGAAAGAGAGCAAGAGTGAAAGGGTGACAGGGAATAAATATGATATAGAAGCAAGACACAGGATCATTACAGAAACATTATGTCATTGATTGGGAAGTCACAAGCGGGCAAGGGGACTTAAATAATTTCCTGTGCTGAAGGCAGGTAAAAAGGCAGGCCTACATTTATTTACTGAACTCACCATTTTGATGGCTTTGCTTTGATCTACCTTCCCCTTGGCTCCCTTTCCACCTTTGGTCTCCTTTTTGTTGTCACTTTCAACTGCAGCAAACAGGATGCAGAAATAATAAAGGAAGCGGTTGTCTGGCGGTTTAAATTACACAGCATTTTGACAAATCCTAATGACTTTACTTTACTTTTAGGTTTACTGCCAAAGCCAATGACATCATTGAAGACTCTGAAAGAATACAGAAACTCTGAAAGTTTTCCTACGACCCATAAATACTTTCTTCTGCAGTGACCACTAGCAAACTAGTAATCTCTCGAGGACAGACTACGTCTGACCAAATTAAGAAAGATTATAGTTCCATGTTAACCGAGATAGCAAACTAGTGAACTGCAAAGCATTGAACCCTTAAACATCAGGCCTGGTAGAATTCCTTTTCAGTAAATGTACCCTATAATTAAATCCAGAAACAACAGACAGACACCTAAACAAAATAACCATTGCTTTCCCAAAGGAAGTCTTTTGTATGCTCAAATTCATCCTGTGCATGTTTCATGCAAACTACTGCGTAGAATAACAAATAGCGCTTTCCAAAAGGTGCTTCAGGCACTACATCTTCTTGACACAGTGGTAAACTATAGATGTCAAAATTATGGTAATGTTTGTCCTAGGTGTGGAAAGTAAATGTCACTTTTTTATATATACTCCACCCACCCTCATCCGCATACAATCTCTGCTCAGTACGACATGTGTGTGCACGAGTCACACACACACACACACACACACACACACACACACACACACACACACACACACACACACACACACACACACACACACACACACACACACACACACACACACACACACACACACCAGATTCCAAATGCCCTATGTACATCTCTGCTCATTTAAGTCTAACCTTTGAGCACCCACTGGTGTTATGCAAATGATTTAACCT
The DNA here is from genome assembly GCF_036934945.1 of Oncorhynchus masou masou. NCBI lineage: Eukaryota > Metazoa > Chordata > Actinopteri > Salmoniformes > Salmonidae > Oncorhynchus > Oncorhynchus masou. The sequence continues at coordinate 62,101,912 of NC_088235.1, forward strand.
TTTTAAAGTTAATGTTATGTTTGGGCAAGCTTAATTAACTACTTTTTCTTTTGGAAATTCCAAATGTGCATATTTTCGGAAAGGTTAAGAAAACATCATCCTTCAAAAGAACTACAATAAAACATTTAAAGACAATTTACTTACTGTAATTTTACACGTAAAGACCATTTCAGAGGTTCAAAATGTTGAATGCATGTCGGATGTTTGTTACACTTGTTTTACATCCAGACAGGCTGCAAGATACACTGCGAATGTCCATGTATAAATAAAACACAAAAATAAAACACAACACAAGTCTTATCATGAAAAATGACGAGGCTTAAAAATCCTTCTTCAACCTGTCTCCCCATTATCTATACTGATTGAAGTGGATTTAACAGGTGACATCAATAAGGGATCATAGCTTTCAACTAGATTCACCTGGACAATCTATGTCATGGAAAGACAATAATATAGTTTTGTATATGGCTAATTTATGTGCTAACAGGAACTTTGCAGCTCGCTGACGCTTCAATACCACTCTTACAAAATAAGAGCTTCAAACATTAATTTGCAATAGTTCTCGCAGAATTCATTAGCATTAATGAAGGATCGGTTGATGATCCAAGCATACTTTGGGATGCAATTCAAGGCTTTATTAGAAGCAATGCAACTCCATTCTCTTTTAATTTCTACAAGGCAAATATTAATGAAGCAAAACGATTGGAGGCAAAGTTAAATGTTTTACAACAGAGTGCAAATCTGACACCTCTTCAAAATATTTACACGACATAGAATTGGTTAAGAAAGAACTGAATGTTTTATACAGACGTGCGGAATTTATTATGTACAAAGCTCGTCAGAATTATTACTTCAACAGTGCACGACCCAGCCGGTTACTGGCTATGAAACTAAGGACCAATGAGGGCTTGCAGATAATATTAGAGTCAAATCAACAGAGGGGATAGTCCATACAGACCAAAAGCTAATTAACAATACTTTTCGCTCTTTTTATTCTAAATTGTAGGTTAAACATGACGATAATGATGGCACCAGTATTCCATCGCCTCATATCATTGTTAAATTTAGATGTTAAATGATATGCAAAAAATATTGGCTCGCAGACTTGAACCTTGTATGACAAATTTAGTTCATCATGATAAAAAAAAAAAACTTGTTAGGCCTCTGACAACATCTGCCATCTGCTACACATCATTGCTGCAGCTGCAGATGTGGAACTACCTGATGCTGTTCATTTCACTTCATGCCGAAAAGGCCTTTGATCACTTTGAATGGCAGTACCTCTGGACAGTATGGGCTTTGCAAATTATTTTCTAAACAATTCCTCATTGCCAGAAGGACAAGGCAAGGAGGTGCTTTCAGCAGCTTGCTCTTTGCTTTAACACTAGAACCCCTGGCTCAAGCAGTCTGTCAGTCCACACATGTTCCTATCACTACTCACATCTCTGACCACCATATGCAGATGAAATATTACTATAGGTTGGAGATGTCCCTCGTTCTCTACCTGTCCTTCTCAATATCTTTAAAAACTTTAGTTCAATCTCAGGTTACACAATTAATTGGACCAAATGCCACACTATTACCGCTTAATGAAGAGATACCTACATGTCCCCTGACATCCCAATAGTTAACCATTTCAAATACCTAGGCATTGACATCTATCCGTCCTTACAGATCACTACCAATTTTAATAGTGTTCATAAACAAGTAGAGTCAGACCTACAAAGATGGTCTCAATGCACAAATTCAAACTCTTTTCAGACATGCACGTACATCATTAAGCTGAACATACTTCCTCTGATAAACTTTTACAGCTCTATGATTCCCCTTACACAGCCACTGGGATATTGGAAGAAACTGCACCCTTTGATTTCCAAATTTATATGGAGGGGAAAGTGCCCTTGGATCAAAATGTCCACTTTATAAAGACGGAAGTGTTCTGGAGGCCAAAATCTCCCCAATCTTAAATTATATGTCTGGGTCTTTATTCTGTGCCCACAATTTGTGTGGTTTAACGACAAAGTACAGGGGTTCCTCCGTTAAAAATTGCGAGCTTACACCACGGGACTTAGAGGTAATTTGTGGTTTAGTACGGTACACTGCGTCACCACTTCATTGCTCCAGACCAGCGCAAAGTGGAGTTAGAGCACTGATTATGCTTTTGGGTCTAAATGGGTCTCTGACAATGAATGGGCGACATAAACCTAAATAGAAACTGATAATTGTGCACGACTTTGTATTACTTACTAAAACTGTTGTTACACTAAGGTTTTTATTATTTTATTTTGGTCTTACTGTAGTAGTGTAGCCCACTCCCGACCGGTCATGTTATACAGCGCCTGAGTGGCGCAACAGTCCAAGACACTGCATAGCAGTGCAAGCTGTGTTGCTACATATGCTGGTTCAATACCTCCTTGACTGGGAGACCCATGAGATAATTTTAGGTTTTTGGTTTCTCTCCCTCTAAAAACAGAACTAAATAATTCTAAATAACAAATTGGCTTTATTTACAAATTAGTAAATATCTCACCCCATGTTCAAGAATGGCCTTTTTCCTCGCTCATTTTACGTTATTTGAAAACAAAATCTCCAAAATATGATTATTTTTTAAACAATGCAATTATTGTTATTATTAATTTAGAATTATATAAAAGCCCGTTGGATATTCTCACAGATATATTATTAACCCTGTTATTAGCAGGACAATATATATTGGTCACATTTTTTCATATGGTCTGGGAGTGCCCAGAGGTTAACTCCTTTTGGCAATCTGTGGCTTCATCAATGTCAGGCATTTTGTCTAAACCCATCCCATGTCTGGCCAATATGCTACTGTTTAACGATGAGTCTTCACTGAACTTAACATACAGGCAGAGAAGGATTTGGCTTGCCGGCCTAACAACAGCCAAGAGAATGGTTGCCTTACAATGCCAAGCCCCACACACTCTGCCACATTAGCAATGGATTTATTTATTCATGGACATAGCTCAATCTGAACTGTCAATCTCTCAACTGCATGGTGCAAAACTACAACACTTGGCAGTATAAAATCATTACTTTATATACATGTACTTAAGTAAGCAGGTCCTGTGAGTGAGATGGGAAGGAGGGTGGGGGGATAAATGTGTAATGTCTGCTGGTGTGTGTGTGCTTGTGTTTTATAGTTTGTCTTGTCAACCAATAAATTATAAAACCTCATGAAAAAAAAATATATTAAAAAAGTGTAATGACATTCAACAATTGTCATTAGGCCTACACATTAAATAATTAATGATTCTTGCTGACAAATGGACATTAAAAAAAACAAGTAGTAAAGTTATTTATACTTAAATAAGTATTTTCTTGTCCATTATTACATTTTCACGGTGAGTTGTGTATGCTTCAGGCTACAGTAAACATTGTCCTTCACTCAACAATTGCTGCCATTCAGGATCTATTTGTTCAAAATGCCTCTAATACATTTCTTATTCCATTGAATTGGATTATACTCAAATCAATGACGTTAGAACGAAGCAGCCCTATTGATAAATTTCCTCTGCAACGACAATGATGTTATTGCCAGAGATGCCAGAGACTTTGAGCCCAGGAGCTACAAAGAGATGAGTGACTCAAGATCTTGACGATCAGAATCTGCTTGCTGTCTAACAAACTGCTTGTCTGAAAATGTGTCCTGGACTGACAACACATGAAATTAAATTCAATATTTCACATCCAAAACTGTAAACATACAGTATGCAGTATTACGGATTTGTGACTAACCTTGAACATCCTAGTCTCCCTACTGTCACATCTAAGGCAATCTAAAACAAATTTCAATGTAATTTCATGGATGGAAAACATGTATTCTTTTGGGAGAAATACATGTAAAAACTACATTTCATGCCCTTCCATAACCCTATAGCCCTATTTGGTAAAAGTCCAAGTCCATATTATGGTAAAAACAGCTCAAATAAGAGAAATTACAGTCAGTCAATCTGGAAAACACATGAAGGTCAGTCAATCTGGAAAATTTCAAGAACTTTTAAAGTATCTTCAAGTGCAGTCGCAAAAACCATCAAGCACTACGGTGAAACTGGCTCACATGAGGGCTGCCACAGGAAACCTAGAGTTACCTCTGCTGCAGAGGACAAGTTCATTAAAGTTACCAGGCTCAGAAATTGCAGCCCAAATAAGTGCTTCACAGAGTTCAAGTAACAGACACATTTCAACATCAACTGTTCAGAGGAGACTACGTGAATCAGGCCTTCATGGTTGAATTCCTGAAAAGAAACCATACTAAAAGGACACCAATAAGAAGAAGAGACTTGTTTGGGCCAAGAAACACGAGCAATGGACATTAGACCGGTGGAAATCTGTCCTTGGGTCTAATGAGTCCAAATTTGAGATTTTTGGTTCCAACCGCCATGTCTTTGTGAGACGCAGAGTAGCTGAACGGATGATCTCCACATGTGTGGTTCCCACCGTGAAGCATGGAGGAGGAGGTGTGATGGTGTTTTGCTGGTGACACTGTCTGTGATTTATTTAGAATTTAAAAGCACACTTAACCAGCATGGCTACCACAGCATTCTGCAGCGATACGCCAACCCATCTGGTTTAAAGGCAATTTGACCTGTGCCTTTTACTGGCTTCTGTCTGGCCACTCTAGCATAAAGGCCTGAACGGTGGAGTGCTGCAGAGATGGTTGTCCCATCTCCACAGAGGAACTCTGGAGCTCTGTCAGAGTGACTTTCGGGTTCTTTGTCACCTCTCGAGGTCCTTCTCCCCCGATTACTCAGTTTGGCCGGGTGGCCTGCTCTTGGAAGAGTCTTGGTGGTTCCAAACGTCTTCCTTGTAAGAATGATGGAGGCCACAGTGTTCTTGGGGATGTTTTGGTACCCTTCCCCAGATCTGTGCCTCGACACAATCGTGTCTCGGAGCTCCAAGGACAATTCCTTCGACCTCACGGCTTGGTTTTTGATCTGACATACACTGTCAACTGTGGGACCTTATTTAGATAGCTGTGTGCCTTTCCAAATCATGTCCAATAAAATTAATTTACGACAGGTGGACTCCAATCAAGTTGTAGTAACATCTCAAGGATGATCAATGGAAACAGGATGCACCTGAGCTTAATTTCGATTCTCATCGCAAAGGGTCTGAAACTTATGTAAATACGTTATTTAAAAAATAAAAATCATATGTATTTAAAAAAAATAAAATAAAAAAAATAAGGCTGTAACGTAACAAAACGTGGAAAAAGTCATACTTTCCGAATGCACTGTATGTGTATTAAAGTAGTACAAACTTTAGTATTTGGTCCCATATTCATAGCGCGCAATAAAGCTTGTGACTCTACAAACTTGTTGGATGCATTTGCTGTTTGTTTTGGTTGTATTTCAGATTATTTTGTGCTCAATAGAAATTAATGGTAAATAACAAACTGTGGCATTTTGAAGTCACTGTTATTGTAAATAAGAATATTATATATTTTTAAACACTTCTACATTAATGTGGATACTACCAAGGTTACATTTAGTTCTGACTGAATCGTGAATAATAATGAGTTAGAAGCACCAAATACAACCATCTCTGCAGCACTCCACCGTTCAGGCCTTTATGCCAGAGTGGCCAGACAGAAGCCACTCCTCAGTAAAAGGCACATGACAGCCCGTTTAGAGTTAGAAAAAAGCACCTAAAGGACTCTCAGACCATGAGAAACAAGATTCTCTGGTCTGATAAAACCAAGTTTGAACTCTTTGGCCTCAATGCCAAGCGTCACAACTAGCGGAAACCTGGCACCATCCCTACGGTGAAGCATGGAGGTGCAGCATCATGCTGTGGGGATGTTTTTCAGAGGCAGGGGCTGGGAGACTAGTCAGGATCGAGGCAAAGATGAATAGAGCAAAGTACAGAGAGATCCTTGATGAAAACCTGCTGCAGAGCGCTCAGGACCTCCGACTGGGGCGAAGGTTCACCTTCCAACAGGACAACGATCCTACGCACACAGCCAAGACAATGCAGGAGTGACTTCGGGGACAAGTTTCTGAATGTCCTTCTGTGGCCCAGCCAGAGCCCGGACTTAAACCCGATCGAACATCTCTAGAGAGACCTGAAAGGCATTCCACTGTACTTGTGCATGCGGTAAAACTTCCACTTGACACATTGTTCACAACCCTCTTTTTGGCGGAGAGAACATTTTGCCGCTTTAAAGATTATTTCCTGCAATTCTACACATTTTGCCATGTCTTATGTGTGTTCATATGATATCTGAGTGACTCCAACATTACAACCAAATCAAATAGGGGCCTCAGCAGAGAATCTGGCCATGATAACTACAAGGTTTAGATAGCTGGTTAGCTTAACTTACCTAGCTAAAAAAAATGGGCTTGTTGATTTCAATAATTGCTTCGAATGCATTCTTTTATTACAGTAAGTTTCACTCAACAGTAAGTTTAAAGCCCAACTGCGTTTATTAACACATTGTAGGTCTGGATCAGGACTATTATAGTCTGCCTATTGAGTATGGCTGGAATGGAGGGTTGTAGCCATGCAAACACTGTCCAAGTCATTCCAACAGAGGTTTAAAGAGATTAAAGTGTGGGAGAGGGTGTTAATCCTGCCCGAACAAATTATGTCATGAAAACATCATTAGTATTCCAAAAACTTTAATGAAGCTCTGCCAATTGGATAGAGGGGTAAGAATAGATGAAATGCTTGTAGAGTACAAAACCCTCTGGGCGGACTTAGATGCTAATTTGCACTTGCAAAGTTTGCAAGTTGTCTAATTTATGCATGTGTGATGAACTACCTTAAATAATGTTTTTGTTAAAGGTAGACTCAGCTAAATGACGTTGCCACGAGCAGCACCGGAGATACTGAAATGAGCAAGAGGCAACACTTCGCTCGCACACCGTCACACACAGTATCTGCGCATGTTCACAGATTTGTGTCACTGTTAACAGTGTGGAAGCTAGGGCACCAAAACTGCGGAGAAGTTGAGCCTCGCGCTTCAATGCTCTCAGTTGTTGCAGAAACTGACTGACTATGCTGTTTACATACTGCATCTACGTCATATTGCTGAGTCTTCCTCTAATACTACTAGTGTGGGCATGCTAATGAACATTTGCTGTGTTTTGAAATGAAATAGAATGAAAACTGTACTTGCAACTAAGCACTCCATTTGTGTGTGTGTGTATGTGTGTGTAACCCCTTACCTGGTTCCTCTCTCTGCAGGCGAGTGTGGAGGAGTTGCAGTGAGAAGTCACGAGATACAGAGCTCAGCCCCTCTTCTTGCAGGATTGCCAACGCTTCCAGAGGTAGTTCCATGAGCATCCAGTCAGCCAGGAGCACGACATACTCCCCAAGCTCTGCAGGAGACCCCACTGTTGACACAAACAGACACAGATAAAGGTGAGCACACACACCCGCACACACAGTGTAGAAACGTCAATACAATATCCTCAGCTTGCTATGAAAATGTTTATATTAGTGTATATATAGTAATTGTGTTGCTTTTGATCACAAAAGCCATACAACATACTTTATTACAGAGTACAAAACATTAGAAACACCTACTCTTTCCATGACATAGACTGACCAGGTGAAACTATGTGAATGCCATGATCCCTTATTGATGTCACTTGTTAAGTCCACTTCAAAATCAGTGTAGATGAAGGGGAGGAGACGGGTTAAAGAAGGATTTTTAAGCTCTGAGACATTTGATTGTGTATGTGTGCTATTCAGCGGGTGAATGGGCAAGACAAAAAATGCAAGTGCCTTTGGACAGGTTATGGTAGTAGGTGCCAGGCGCATGGGTTTGAGTGTGTCAAGAACTGTAACGCTGCTGGGCTTTTCACACTCAACAGTTTCCCGTGTGTATCAAGAATGGTCAACACCCAAAAGACATACGGCCAACTTGGCACAACTGTGGGAAGCACTGGCGTCAACATGGGCCAGCATCCCTGTGGAACGCTTTCAACACCTTGTAGACGAATTGAGGCTGTTCTGAGGGCATAAGGGGGTGCAACTAGGGCTGCTACGGTGACCGTATTACCTCCACATCGGCAGTCACGAGCTATGAAGGAAGTCAAATTCCATGTGACCGTTTGGTCACTGTAATTAGGCTTCTCCAAACACTGATGCTGCTGATGGTCATTAGTAGCCTACCAAACTTGCTAACTCACTTGTGAATTATATAATTTATCACTTGTGTATCATGCCCAGGTTGTGTGCATTAAGTCAAGAAACAGAGCATTCCCTTTTTTATAGTCACACACCTCATGTAGCCTAGCCCAAGGTTTATATCACAACAAAAGTGGCCAAATAACTTCTTAAATTTAAGCACATTAATCCACTTTACAACGGGTGTAGAGCCTAACTGGCATATATAAGCAGCGCGTGAGTTTCAAGTTTGGGGAAGATCATTTTCACCATAAAAAATGCACCTTTTTAATAAAAGCAATACATGCATAATTACATTTGCGGTCACTTGAGAATGGTGTTTTTCCGGCTAATTGATTGCATTTTGGAACCTTCGTGCTTATAGCCTACTGCCGTGTGCACATTCCTGCGCTTATAATGTGAAGAAAAAGCCTAAGAGTTGATCAACATTTTAAGCTAATCGTTGTGATCTGTTGCGTCCGCCTCATTGCTTAATTATTTTTCTTGGGATGCAAGTGGTTATAATGTATTCATTTGGGATCTATCGCATCCCACAACTGTCCCAGACTATGTTTGGAATATTTATTTCTCGAACATTATAGGTCAACTTTTGTACTATGATGCATTGTAGATTGACATAGCAGTCTATATCAATCTACTATCCCCCATAGTACAAAAGTTGATAGCCTAGTGCTTTTGCTGTTAGACCTACTCATCATGCTGGCCGCCGAAAAGCCTGCGAGAAAGACCTGATCACCACGGACAGGCATTGGCTAATAAGAATTGAGCTGAGAGACCCATGTGAGTGAGAGGTGCTTCTTCGGAGCACGTAGCTGGGAGAAGGGAACGATAATTATTATATTGAGCCCAAGGGCATAACGGCCCGTTGGCCGCAAAAGGCATGGATTGTCTTTAGGGGCATTACGGCCACACAAAGGGGATGCAGTTGGGAAAATCGAGGCAATATCAAGTGTTGCTAATAAGAGACTGATGAAATGTGTGCAACCTGCGCAAATAACAACAGAGCTCATGCCTTTCATGCAACCTTTTTCAAATCATCATTAGAGTCATATCATGCAGCCTTAGAATGTATTAAAAATACAAACGTTGGGCTATATGTTTTGATCACAACTAAAGTTGCATACATTTTTATTTATTTTACCTTTATTTAATTAGGTAAGTCAGTTAAGAACAAATTCTTATTTTCAATGATGGCCTAGGAACAGTGGGTTAACTGTCTGTTCACGGGCAGAACGACAGATTTGTACCTTGTCAGCTCGGGGGTTTGAACTTGCAACCTTCCGGTTACTAGTCTAACCACTAGGCTATCCTGTCACCCCATGAAGCATATAGGAGGACCTGTTTCTTTGTTAACAGCTCAACACAGAATAGCCACGTGCGCGCACTCCCTCAGAAATCACTGAGAAAATATCCTATCTATTTCATCCAGCTATGTTAAATTGCATTCTTCATACTATAAAATAATGCCATGGAATTCTAAGCAAATCTTGTCTGCTAAATAAACAAGTGTAGCCCACAGCCATATGACATAGCCAGATCAGGATCTAACATAAGGGCAAGGAGTATACTATTCTGTTCTTCTGAAATATACAACTTTCTTTTCAAATCAGGTTTCTTTAGACCTGTCTAAAATACATAATGGATTTATTGTGATTGTGTAGGGTATGGATTTATTAGACTTTTAAAATGTAGCTGTTCCAAAAGGTCTGCATCAGTGGCTTGTAGTCTATACGTGGAAGCCAGGAGATGCTAAAATGTGTTTATGTTAATTGCCAGTCAATTACCGTGAGACCGGCAGTTATCTGCTTGACAATCACCGGCTGACAAAATGTCATGACCGCCACAGCCCTAGGTGCAACTCAATATTAGAAAGGCGATTCCAATGTTTTGTACACTCAGCGCATACTTATACATGTAACGGTGCGAGGGAAAATCCAAAGTACAAATCACCATCTGAAATGGGTCTCTTAAGCCCTGGTCCAGTTAGCTAATGGGTAGGTTATATTTTCCATTACATCCACTATAGCTGTACTGTATCTTGCACTAGAGTAAATATTTGAACATATATATTTCAGGTAGTATTGTGTTTAGGGAATGAAATACCATTTGCCTTTTGTGTAAAAACATGCTGATGTGGCTCCACTGTACATCATTTGGTCAATAAACAAACTGGTATAACAAAAATCAAAAGAAATGGGAGATGGAGGGGAATTAGTAAACTTAAACTAACCTAAGAAAATCCAGCTGTGGGGCTAATCACAAGCAACGAGCAGGTACAGTACAGTACACATCAAGCACTCTCCGGATTCTGAACATCAGTTCTCTGATCCTTACACTGTATATATCAGTTTCTGGGACAAGCAATACACACCCGCTAGACCTTTATCTAGGCCTGCTTTCTCCTCCTTGTCTTTGGGCCGGATGCACTCCGGGATGGATACTGATGGCGTCTGGTGCCTGAGTGAAATAGATAAGGACAGGGAGGATCAGCAGGGATACAGTAGAGACCTGGTCCAGACATGAGAAAATGAATGTACAAGGCCCAGAGAAGCACGAGGAGGCGGAGAACACAGAGGAAAGTCACCGCTGACACCTAACTCGACAAATAGACAGACTGATGCATGTGGACACATACAGTTGAAGTCGGAAGTTTACATACACTTAGGTTGGAGTCATAAAAACTTGTTTTCAACCACTCCACAAGTGTCTTGTTAACAAACTACAGTTTTGGCAAATCGGTTAGGACATCTACTTTGTGCATGACACAAGTCGTTTTCCCAACAAATGTTTACAGACAGATTATTTCACTGTATCACAATTCCAGTGGGTCAGACGTTTACATACACTGAGTTGACTGTGTCTTTAAACAGCTTGGGAAATTCCATAAAATGATGTCATGGCTTTAGAAGCTTCTGATAGGCTAATTGACATAATTTGAGTCAATTTGTGTTGTACCTGTGGATGTATTTCAAGGTCTACCTTCAAACTCAGTGCCTCTTTCCTTGAATTCATAGGAAAATCAAAAGAAATCAGCCAAGACCTCAGGAAAAAAATTGTAGATCCCCACAACTCTGGTTCATCCTTGGGAGCAATTTCCAAACACCTGAAGGTACCACGTTCATCTGTACAAACAATAGTACGCAAGTATGAACACCATAGGACCACGCAGCTGTCATACCGCTCAGGAGGGACTGGTGCACTTTACAAAATAGATGAAAATTATGTGGATATATTGAAGCAACATCTCAAGACATCAGTTGGGAAGTTAAAGCTTGGTTGCAAATGGGTCTTCCAAATGGACAATGACCCCAAGCATACTTCCAAAGTTGTGGAAAAATGGCTTATGGACAACAAAGTCAAGGTATTGGAGTGCCATCACAAAGCCCTGACCACAATCCCATAGAAAATTTGTGGGCAGAACTGAAAAAGCGTGTGCGAGCATGGATGCCTACAAACCTGACTCAGTTACACCAGCTCTGTCAGGAGGAATGGGCCAAAATTCACCCAACTTTATTGTGGGTAGCTTGTGGAAGGCTACCCGAAGATCAACAAGTTCAACAATTGAAAGGCAATGCTACCAAATATGAATTGAGTGTATGTAAACTTCTGACCCAATGGGAATGTGATGAAAGAAATCAAATTCATTCTCTCTACTATTATTTTGACATTTCACATTCTTAAAATGGTGATCCTAACTGACCTAAAACGTGATTTTTACTAGGATTAAATGTCGGGAATTGTGAAAAACTGAGTTTAAATATATTTGGCTATGGTGTAAACTTCCGACTTCAACTGTACATGCACAAAGAAACCATACTCCCACACAAACATACATATGGACAATATACCACGGCGAAGGGCTGTTCTTATGCACGACACAACGCAGAGTGCCTAGATACAGCCCTTAGCCGTGGTATATTGCCATATACCACAAACCCTGAGGTGCCTTATTGCTATTATAAACTGGTTACCAACGTAATTAGAGCAGTAAAAATAAATGCTTTGTCATACCCGTGGCATACGGTCTGAGATACCATGGCTGTCAGCCTATCAGCATTCAGGGCTCGAACCACCCAGTTTATAATATACGATATACCGCCCCAGTCTAACCATTAACCTAACCCTATCCTTAACCCTAAACCCGTAAACCTTACCCAAATGTTTTAAATTAAATTTTTGCACTTTTTCTCCACAATTTCGTGATAACGATCTTGTCTCATCGCTGCAACTCCCCAATGGGCTCGGGAGATGCGAAGGTCGAGTCAAGCGTCCCCCGAAACAATAACCGCCAAGAAGCGCTTCTTAACACCCGCTCGCTTAAACCGGAAGCCAGCTGCACCAATGTGTCGGATGAAACACAGAATATCCCTTGTTTTACTATCCTTGTGAGGATTTCTGGTCCCCGCAAGGATAGTAAAACCAAACAAACACACAGAGAGAGAGAAAAAGAACACAGGCCACACTGACACAAAGTCTCGCAATGTGAATGTCTAGCTGATACAACACATGAATAAGTCAGTCATGATGAACTAAACCTGGGAAGGTAAACAGAAAATAATCAACACTGACCATACCGATCATAGCATACACTAGAGAAGTTTGAAATGAAATAAGTTTGCTAATATGGGTGATGTTAATGGGAAAATTGATGGCTACAACCATCAAATTGCTAGTAGTAGTTTAAAGGATACATAAAAAAGAAATGTGTTGCACTTTAATGTTGTAGTCTTATTGTTAATGCATTAATTCAGGCAATTTATTGCAATATGGCTTTTTGCCCATATCGCCCAGCTCTATGATGAACTGTAGACCAAATCAACTGCATTGGAGTTTTCCTTATTCAATATTTCCTTATTCAAGCTCTGCCTCAAGGGCAAAAACAATGTGATTAGTTGAGTGGTTTAGCCAAGAAAAGAGGCTGGTCATGTTTAGGTACAGTAAGTTCCCAATTGGTTAAGGTTAGGGTAAGGGGTTGGGTTTAGTTTAAATTCTGCAATAAACAGAACTCAGCAGCAGAATGCTTTGACCTCCCAGTACAGCTAAGAAAACGGTATAAAATTGTTTTACCCTAAAATGACCATTGTACAATACAGGACAATATCCGGACGTGTACTGACTTACCCGAAGCATGAGAAGTCAAACTGAGAGAGGATTGGACATAAATAGTCCTCCATTTCTTGTACAATGGTTTTGAAATGAGATTCCAATTTCTCTTCTGAGTTCGATTTCTATACAGGGACAAAAAGAAAAAGCCTAGCTGACATGTAAAATCAACACTTGTCTCGAGCACTGACAACGATTACACAGACCTACATAACTTGAACAATGTTTGGACAATCAAATCCGATATCGTCAGAAAGAGAGGGAAGAGAGAAATTCAGCTCCGGGATATTGTTGTAGACTGGTTTATTTATGAGGCCAGTCGATCATTTTAATAGAGGAAAGGGGGTTGTAGAGGGTTTGTGGAGGGGTAATAGAGCAGGGCCACTGACATTTTCAGTTGATGACACCAGGTCGTGATTTGGTCGCACCATAATGTTGTTGAGGTGTCATGCAATGTATTTATTTTTTGCAATCATCTCATAAAGTAATTCAGTGCTACCTAGATGGTATGTTTCAAGAAATAAGTTGAATTTAACATGTCCAAGCAGAAATGCATGATCAAGATATTTTTGTATGCAATCTGAAAAAGTGATTGTGTCATGAATTTTGGGTTGACAATTAGGCTATTGTTGCTATATTTTAATCTCAAAATAGGGCTCCAGAATCACAGATTCCTTTTGTTCAATAGAGATTCATGTGGTTAATCATTTTTGTGTACCAATATCATAATTCATTTGGGGCTAATTCACCATTGTGTAATTAATAAAACTAACAGTACATGTAATGTATTAAAAAAAGCAACAAGAAAGCAATAGTTTTTAAAGAAAAGAGAAACCCGCAAACTGCTCTTGCTCGTGTCACTGATTAAAGCTCAAAGCTCTGACAAAGGCCAAGAGGCCGACACAAAAGCTTTAATAAATTGTATGATGCGGGTTTCTCTTTTCATTGAAGTAATCATATTATTCCCACGCACCTGTTTCTAGATACAGTAACTCAGCTTTTTTTGTATTAAGCATACTAGTCAATGAAATCACTGAAAATGGCAGATGCACACAGATGCACACTTCCCGTGCTCCGTATTTCTCAAACACATATAGACGGTTAAAAAAGGTGCTAATACAGTCAATATTGAGAGATGAGAAATAAACGTAATACCTACAGGAAGCTAAGACCCTCCTCTCTCTTACAGTCACAACAGTATGTGTGTTCAAACCGTTCATTCCCTGCGATTGCATTTTGAATGTTGTTACGGAATCCAAAAGCACATCTGAGTTATCTTGTTTGAGCTACTGTTCGACCCAATCATGGTTTTAGCCTCCCCCCAAATATGTTTTGACTGAAGTGACCAGCAAGAACTTGCAGGTCGCATTGATGCGACCAATTAAAAATGTTACTTGCACAGCCAAGTCAAAGGGTCGTAGTGGGTTCATAAAGGGGTTGTAGAGGATTCGTGACCTACTAGGTGAACATGACGCTCGCTCCCCGCCCCGCTCTCATTGCCAAGCCAATGCGCCTCTTTCAAGAAGTTGTGTTTGGTCTCGCGTTTGAAGGCTTGTGTTCTGTCCCGGAGATCAAGCAGAGCCCTGGGCTGGACAGCAACCTTGGCGACCCTGGTACAGACCAGCATACCTGCAACAAAAGAATAGCACAGCCGCTGTAACTGGTTCCCCCGAGCCCACATCCTCCTTCTCTACTCAGTACCTCCCATCTCTTTCCTTCTCCCTTCCATGCCTCTCCTCTCTCTCTCTTTCTCATTACACATTTTGAAAGATAGAACTCCATGACTTTTCAATGAGTTCTCCATGACTTTTAACCAAATTTCCATGACCAACAATTGGCAGTGTCTCAATGTACGTATAAAAAAGTAGGCATAATGTGGTATCGACACAATGGGTGGTACCATCTTCTGTCATTGAGCAAGGCACTTAACCCCTCATAAAGTAGAATACGTTAGGCAACTGTATAAAACATGTGGTCAACCCTCAGTCTGGAGAGCTACTGGTTGTGCAAGCTTTTGATCAAGCCCTGCTCAAACACATCAGAGCTAGTTTATCAAGGTCCGGTTGACCAGCTCATTTTTAAAATGTAGTTTGTTAGAGGGGGACTAGAATGAAAGCCTGCACATCCATTAGCTCTCCTGGAGGATGGTTGACCACCCTTGATGTAAAACATTGCAACAATACAATCAAATATGTTGAATGCCTTTTTAAATAATGTGCTCATTCAATATATCAAAGATCAAATGGCTATGGTAAGCTACAAATCTTTTTATTCTTTACAAAGCAGGCACACACATTTTCTTCAGGAAATAACATTTTATAGTTTAGTCATATTTATCTTAGCCTATAGCCTGATGAAGACATATTGGCTGTCAAAACATTGTTATTACATTTTTTGTATCTGAGCTCCTTGCCTTTTCTTTTTCAAATATTTATCTTAGCTACTTTAGAAGTACTTACTTTGCAGGCTGACTAGCATCTATTGAGTTGCAATGTCCAATACATTGGATGCCCAATAAACCAGATAATCCAAAAGAAAGGCTAGAATCTTATATTTTTACCTAAAATGATTGTTCACGATTACCATTTTATTATTTTGATTCACATGATTTAATTCGCCACAATTGAACTGAAACCCAACTAATACAATGGTGAAGTGAATCATTTGTTTCATCAAAAATAATAATTTAAAATAATCATATGATTCTTTCAAAAAATGTAATACATTTTGTATGGGCTTATTCGCAAATGTCGGTGGAAAGTTTTTTGGGACATGATGAAAACATTAATACATGCTATCAAACAGTTAACTAGAGGGTACAAGTTTTGTTTTGAATTGCTGCCTAGCTAGTCTGTTCTCTATCATATTTTATAGGATAGGCCTACCTGCTGCTGCATGTCCGACTGTTTCTCTCTCTCCTTGAGCAATGACCCACTCGTCTCACACACACGCAGGTGATGCTCAAAAAACTGTGTTGTTCCGATCCTGGATGATATGTTGAATTTTATTTGATCGATAAAATATTTAAAAACTGTGCCTAAATAAATTGAATTAACAGAAATTATGAAATTAATGTCCATGACTTTTCCAGGCTTGGAAAACACCATTTTAAAATTCCATGACTTTTCCAGGATTTTCAAGACCGTACGAACCCTGTCTCTCCATCCCTTCTCCTCTCTTCTTTGTGATGAAGGTATTTGATCTCATTCTCCCGAAACAAGCCCAGATGCTAGCCTGTGCCTTTTTCGAACAGCAGAGTCCACAGAAAGGTCATTTGAGGGGGTAATATGCAAACATTACTTTGTTTTTTGGAATTAGAACATCTGCTATTCCCATGCTTGGCTAGCAGCTGCAGACGAAAGGGTCCGTGTCCAGCTATTTTACTATTCAGTGTTCATCTTTGCATGTGTCCGTCTAAATTAGCTCTCAACTTGTCATTGGCACTGTTGTTAGGGAGAGACCCCATGTACTAAATGTTACGCTGGAATGATTTCTTTCTTTATAGTTTAAATCTGAATGCTGATAACACTTAAGTGCATTGCTGCAGTATATCAATGGAATATTTGCCTATTCTTAAAAAAACGAATTGCATACCATAGCAATGAAAATCCCACCCACACACAAAAATAAATAATAAACCTTTAAAAGGTTGGCATCCATCTTCTTATTCCATAAATGCAAGCGTGCTACTGGATACCACCTACTGAACATGTACTACATGAAAATATCCCAAAGGTTGAGAAGCCTCACCAGAAACCTGCATGGCCTTCCCTCTCTGACTCTCTGTAAGTTTGCTCCTCTCATAGAAAGCTCCATAGAGAGTTGACCTAAAAAAGAACACACATTTCACCTATTTGCCATGCAAACTGTGTCACGACAGAACTTTATATGTATGTTTGGCATTTACAGTAAAGTATGTTTGGCATTTACAGTAAAGTATGTTAAATGGTATAGCAGGAGCCCGACTGTGCTGATTCTACAGAGGACATAGGATGAGACTCTCCCTCGTGTGGTGTCATCAAATATTGCACCCAGCTCCAGAAAATGTGTGTTAACTAACCCAATGTGAAATGTGACCACGCGGTCATAAAATGACAGACTGTGAGCCAGGTAACAGATGGGGCCAGAGGAGACTCGTGGGCTTGTGTGTGTCTGACATACGGTAGACAGACTAAATGCCCGCGTTGACATGTACCTGTCTTGTGTGTGCTGAAGCAGCAGGATCTTCAGGTTAGAGGGCAGCTCTCCCAGAAGACTCAGGTGACTTGGGTTGATGGTCAGGTGGCTGTAGGTCTGGGCACAGATTTGCGACATGTTGATTCATTTTTTACCCACACATTAGAGCACATTATTTATGTTGATACATAATTGAAATGGCAACTGCAAATAAATACTCCTTATGAAAAGCTTGTAATGAACAATCTCTAAAGGGCAATTAGCCAGCTAAGAAAGATAGATGCACCACAGAGAGACCACACGGTGTTCAATGTGTGAAACAAAATGTGTGAAACAAAACAAGGCATATTTAATCTATTTCAATACATTCATGGGGAACCAGTAATGGGAGCTCAAGTGAATCTCTATGATGCCTAGAAAACATCTGTTGTATTGAGGGTGTTTTGTGGGACAGTACCTTGGAGAGGCCATTGAGTGAGTCCTCCACTCCCTTCAGCAGACTAGTGGGGGTCTCCACCTGTGAAGGGAGCAGGTTGCTGTGTAGGTTGAGTAGTGCAGAGAGCTGGGACACACGAGTGTCAGTGCAAGCAGATTTTAGAATGTCAGCCATCATAGCTGTGCAGGAGCAGCTCTGGGAATAGAGATTAACAGAGATTAGCAAAAGCACACAATATCTAATTTAAGGAGAGTAGGGACACTAACACACAAACATTTAGACTGTGACACAAAATCTTACAGTGACCAAGACAGCCTCTAACTACGCACACTTGCACAGCAGACATGCAGACATACACATGCATGTACACATATACAAAAACACCCCTTCCTACACACATACAGTTAAGGTCGGAAGTTTACATACCCCTTAGCCAAATACATTTAAACTTAGTTTTTCACAATTCCTGACATTTAATCTGAGTAAAAATTCCCTGTCTTGGGTCAGTTAGGATCACCACTTTATTTTAAAAATGTAAAATGTCAGAATAATAGTAGAGAGAATTATTTATTTCAGATTTTATTGCTTTCATCACATTCCCAGTGGGTCAGAAGTTTACATACACTTAATTAGTATTTGAGAGCTTTGCCTTTAAATTGTTGAGCTTGGATCAAACGTTTCGAGTAGCCTTCCACAAGCTTCCCACAATAAAGTTGGGTGAATTTTGACAGAGCTGGTGTAACTGAGTCAGGTTTGAAGGCCTCCTTGCTCGCACACGCTTTTTCAGTTCTGCCCACAAATTTTCTATAGGATTGAGGTCAGGGCTTTGTGATGGCCACTCCAATACCTTGACTTTGTTGTCCTTAAGCCATTTTGCCACAACTTTGGAAGTATGCTTGGGGTTATTGTCCATTTGGAATACCCATTTGCGACCAAGCTTTAACATCCTTACTGATGTCTTGAGATGTTGCTTCAATATATCCACATAATTTTCATGCCTCGTGATGCCATCTATTTTGTAAAGTGCACCAGTCCTTCCTGCAGGACAGCACACCCACAATATGATGCTGCCACCCCCGTGCTTCATGGTTGGGATGGTATTCTTCGGCTTGCAAGCATCCCCCTTTGTCCTCCAAACCTAACAATGGTCATCATGGCCAAACAGTTCTATTTTTGTTTCATCAGACCAGAGGACATTTCTCCAAAAAGTACGGTCGTTGTCCCCATGTGCATTTGCATACCATAGTCTGGCTTTTTTATGGCGGTTTTAGATCAATGGCTTCTTCCATGCTGAGCGGCCTTTCAGGTTATGCCGATATAGGACTCGATTTACTGTGGATATAGATACTTTTGTACCCGTTTCCTCCAGCATCTTCACACGGTCCTTTGCTGTTCTGTTCTGGGATTGATTTGCATTTTTCGCACCAAAGTACATTCATCTCTAGGAGACAGAACGAGTCTCCTTCCTGAGCGGTATGACGGCTGCGTGGTCCCATGGTGTTTTTACTTGCGTACTATTGTTTGTACAGATGAACGTGGTACCTTCAGGGTTTGGAAATTGCTCCCAAGGATGAACCAGACTTGTGGAGGTCTACAATTGTTTTTCTGAGGTCTTGGCTGATTTCTTTTGATTTTCCCATGATGTCAAGCAAAGAGGCACTGAAATACATCCACAGGTACACCTCCAATTGACTCAAATTATGTTTAATTCGCCTATCAGAAGCTTCTAAAGCCATGACATAATTTTCTGGAATCAAGCTGTTTAAAGGCACATTTAACTTAGTCTATGTAAACTTCTGACCTACTGGAATTGTGATACAGTGAATTATAAGTGAATAATAATATCTGCAAACAATAGTTGGAAAAATGAATTGTGTTATGCACAAAATAGATGTATTAACTGACTTGCCAAAACTATAGTTTGTTAACAAGAAATTTGTGGAGTGGTTGAAAAACAAGTTTTAATGACTCCAACCTAAGTGTATGTAAACTTCCGACTTCAACTGTACATATTGTACCTGGAGCAAGGCCAGGTATTGACCAGTGGCACAGGGGTCAAACTGGCCGTGACATTCCAGCATGTTGAGACAGGCTTCTGATAGGATGGAGCTTGGGAGTTTGTGTTGGAGGGAGAGGCTGATGGCCTGTGCTAAAGTCTCACTGGCCTGAGCCAGAAGCTGCCGGGCAGAACGTCTTCTTCTCTGGAATACACAGGCACACGTACACACATGCGCTCACGCACACACAAACAGAGAGAGAAAACAAGTAGCTTCAAGTTGTGCATGCCACCATGCTATCATAATGTCACCTGCTGCTATTAATCTATTGCACCAACTTCAGAGTAACATTTCTGGATGGACTTGACCTTCTTAGGTTACTTTTAATATAATCTCTCGTGGACAGATGAAACGGCGAGAATCTGTCAAAGCGCACATAGAAGTTTGTGATTATGAGCAACAGTAGTTCTTGGATTGGGGTTTTCGTCATTGATTATTTGGATGAATCGGGATTGGACGCAGGCAGTGATTAAACTGGCACAGTGATTTTCAAGCCCGTGTGCAGATGATAAACGGTTTCCACTAGATTCCACAGTCACAAAGTCAAAATTGGCTGTATCGTAAAAATTCATTAAACAAAAACATTTCCTTTTTGGCCATGATAAACACAGGTGAAATTAGTGGAAGGGAGGGGTTTGGCCAAGAGTTTCCGTTTGCGAGGGAGGAGACTTCGCTTCCTTCCTTTGCACCAGTGGTGTAAAGTACTTAAGTAAAAATACTTGAACGTACTACTTAAGTAGTTTTTTGGGGGTATCTGTACTTTACTTTACTATTTATATTACTTTTACTCCACTACATTCCTATAGAAAATAACACACTTTTTAATCCTTTCATTTTCCCTGAAACCCAAAAGTACACTTATCAATAAAACATCCCTGGTCATTCCTACTGCCTCTCATCTGGAAGACTCACAAAGCACAAATGCTCCCTTTGTAAATTACGTCTGAGTGTTGAAGTGTGCCCCTGGCTATCGTAAATAAAAAATAAATTAAAAATTGTGCCGTCTGGTTTGCTTAATATAAGGAATTTGAAATTATTTATACTTTTTCTGTTGATACTAACAACAGTTGATACTAATATACTAAGTATATTTTAGCGATTACATTTACTTTTCATACTTGTACATTTAGACTTTTACTCAAGTAGTATTTTACTGGGTGACTTTTACTCTAGTCATTTTCTTTCAAGGTTTCTTTACTTTGGTTACCTTTTCCATCACTTGCACAAAGATAATCATAATTGTTAATGGCATTCCCCCAAAAGTAAAACGACAAACTTTTACGAGAGAATATTACTTCTGGGTGACCAAGATTACTTTTAAAATAAAGACTGTCTTTTACAGTATATCAAGACTAGCCAAGAAAGTGACTTCTGTTGAAGATAAGAAAGACTAGATTTGTCTAAAAACACCAGATTAATGTGGAGGAAAGATTCCAGGTAGACTATACAGTACCTGCAACTCAGCACATTTGGCTGCGTACTGTCTGGGCTCCGTTCTGCTTGACTCTAAGCCATTCTCTCTGGTTAACTCCTCCTCCTCCTCAAGGCTGGCTTTATACTCTGACCGGTCCTCCTCCTGTTCAAGATTAGTTTACAATCTGGTCATGAATGCTGACATTTTTGAGCTCTTAGATTTTTGTGAAGAGGAATGACATCTCTAAGTCACTTTAAGCCCCCCTAAAAGTTACTTTTAGTCCATTTTTACTGTTTTTGGTATTGTCTGTCAGTGTCTGTACCAGGTTGTGTCCATCCCAGAGGGTGAAGGGGTAGAGCGGATCTCTCTGCATGGCTAGCAGCCTCAGGCACTTCCCCATCAGGCTCAGAGAGCTGGCTCTGGTCTCCACACAGTCAAGGGACAGGAAGTTGACCGTGGCCAGCTGGCTCAAAGCCACCTGCCCCAGGGTCCTCCCTGTAGCTATCCACTCCTACAAAGGGAACAAAGTGGATGGGGTGGTTACTGGGGGACACAGAGGAAATGGAGGGATGTATAAAGGAAGAAGGGAGGGAGACAGAATACAAAATTCTGCAGCACACCTAAAATGTCCCTATTAATTTATTTAGTGGTAATGACCATCTCATCTGATCCAACACTACAAATCATCTATTTTCTTTGACTAAAGTTTAGACATTAAATAGGGTTTATTTGAAATATTTTCATCGTTTTGATAGTTCCTTACTCATGTTAATTCGTGTGTACCCCTGTAAGAGCGTTCCGCATTCTGCATTAAGAAGAAAATGTAGATCTGGTAAAAATAGGTCTTAGTTTTGAACAGTTTGAGCTACAGATGAGCGGTTTTAGGCATTATAAAGGCGCAATCACGGACACAATGTCATGCTCCGTTTGTTCCTATGGCAAAGGCTGTGGAAGAGCTAAGCCCAGAGCCATGCATTAACAAATAAATGACTGACTAAACCTAAATCAGATTTGCCTTTGCTAATGGTTTTCAGATTAAGAAAAATTACCCATCAAACGGTACAAATGTAATAACAGCCTGAGCACACTGGACTTGAAACAACGATACAGTTGTAACCATGTGCCATTTAATGTATTATCTGACCGGCACTAATGCCCCAAGTCAAAATTCCATAGGTCACTTTTATAAGTGAGTGTACACTGGTTGGGAACTACTGCACTATGTCACGCTGTCACACCCTGACCATAGTTTGCTTTGTATGTTTCTATGTTTTGTTTGGTCAGGGTGTGATCTGAGTGGGCATTCTATGTTATGTGTCGAGTTTGTCTATTTCTATGTTTGGCCTGATATGGTTCTCAATCAGAGGCAGGTGTTGGTCATTGTCTCTGATTGGGAACCATATTTAGGTAGCCTGGTTTGTGTTGGGTTTTGTGGGTGGTTGTCTCCTGTGTCAGTGTTTGTACCACACAGGACTGTTTCGGGTTTTGTAGTTTATTCATGTATAGTTTCATTATTAAAGAACCATGAATTATAACCACGCTGCATTTTGGTCCGCCTCTCCTTCCCAGGAAGAAAACCTGGGAAACCTGCTCCAGCTCTTCCCCCCTGGCACTCGAGGGCGCCAGACTCCCCAGCATTGCGCACTCCTGCCATCATCATAACGCACACCTGCCTTCCCGTCACGCACATCAGCGATTATTGGACTGACCTGGACTCAATCACCTCTGTCCTTACCTTCCCTATATCTATCTGGTTCCCAGCTCTGTTCCCGGTTTCTACATTAATGTTCGTATGTCTTTGTATACCCTTGTGCTGACGCTGTTCCTGTCCTATTACCTGTCTGTTCCGCATTAAATGTTCAACTCCCCGTACCTGCTTCTCAACCCCGGCGTCGGTCATTACACAATAGGTAGGCCTATTCCTTAACTTGGACTTCCTCTAAGGGAGGAGATTCTCCCTCCCGTGTACCAACTTCGGGAATTTCAAGACAAACACAAACTCCTCCAAATCGAAAGCACATTGGTTTAATGAATAGTCTTGGTTGCAGAAGACGGGCCATTTCTCAACAACAACAAAAAACCTTAAAGGTTGTAGCTACAGACCGGATCTTACTCATAGTGAGATCTTGCGTAGTTTTTTCATGGGGGAGCTGATATGATGGGGAGCAGCAACAGAGAGAAACAACATGAAGCGAGTCATCAAGCAATAAGCTTAATCACTGCCAGTATTGATCTGATCAGTCCCATTATAGTGGTGGAGATTTCACTTTGGGAGAAAAGCCCTTTACTATCAGACAGACATGATTGCGGTCCTCCCACAGAACTACTGAAGATCGACCAGAGGAGTGTGTGTGCTCTGCAGTCTGCATGCCCATATAATACGAGCCCATCCCTGTCTGAGCCAAATCATTCGCTTCACACATAAATATTAGATAGAACATTTACAATTCAAAGTGCTGGTTGATGAAATCGGCAATCTCCTCTCCCGCTCTCACAAGTCGGGCATTGACTTGTAATAAGCCTCCCAGAATTTAGGAAATAGTTTTGTTTGTAACTTGTCCAATAACTGTGTAGGCCAGTAGTTTTCTTTCGCTATGTCTATCCACCAGTCTCAAATTTCTCCCTATCCCTCCCCCTTGGCACCAATCCCTTGATGTTAGCATGTCTGAAGAGCATGTATAGGTGTAAGAGGTGTAGTGGTAAAGCTTCCACCATATTGCTTTCACTTTACAGATCTGCAAACATTGAAAGGGTAATTAGGGCCAAGGGGAGGGGTACCGATCACATTGGAACTGGCTTAATCCCCGTTACCATTGGGACTTTGAAGTCAACCCAGGTTGGGCTGGCCTTGGTGGACTAACGCAAATTGTGTTAACACTGCCTCCAGATATTATGTCATTTTGCTAGGCAGCCAATATATAACTGCAGCTAGCTTTGCTAATGTTGCTAGCTAGCAAGATGTTGAAAAATTTAATTCACCCTCACCATGCTGTAACTAACGTTAACCCATACTCCTGCCAGTGCCAGCCAGTGCTGACGTTAGTTAGTTAAACAGTAAGCATCGTCGCTAGCATAACAGGCTAGCTAGCTAGCTTAGATCCTACCTTGCTTGCCATGGCATTGACTATTAGCTAGCTAGCTAACCAGGCAAACCAAATAGGTTTGAAAATCGCGCTTGTTCGCTGTTATTCGTTCATTTTTTTAGAGGACATCCCCTATTCTGATTATCAACTGTTGTCAAACACAAGTGAGTATGAAAATATGATTCTCTTTCTCAACAATGTGCAGCGAATTCTACTTGATGAAAAGCGAAATGAGTATGACATCCTGGTATTTAAAGCATAAAACATTTCAGAAATGTCACATACTATAAAACGTTCAATATGTTCGCATACCCAAAAAGCCTACTATTTAGAACGCAAGTATGTATATTTGGACACGACCTCTGTCTATGCCCTTACCTGCTCTACAGAGCCGGGGTCTGGTGTAATGCGTACAAACTCCTCCACGGTCCTATCCACAGAGGCTTTCCTGTCCTGGGCCAGAGCTATCTGTTCTCCTCAGCACACACCTGTTCCAGCATGGTTAAGGACAGCTCAGCCAGAGCCAGTCTGACCCGCAACAGCCTCCTCGTGGCTGGGAGAGACAAGGGCTGACACTGTGGAAGGTACAGAGGGCAGAAAGAGAGAGCGAGAAATAGACAAAGATTATGACAGACACATTACAACAACAAGAACACACGCACAGACACCACTGTAAATGCAAATGCAAGAAGTTAAAATGTATTATTGTGCCCAGCTCATTTTTCAACCCAGTGCAAGATAGCTTTAAAAGCCTTAGATCTGAATTAGATTTCCTCTGAAATGGAAAAGTTCATGAAGAAGATAAACGTATATCAATGTACATCTTCAGACTGAACAAAAGTGACACCTTCATTTACAAAGTAACGAAAGGGAAGTAACCAAGAAACAAATGGAGATTGGGTCAAATAAACTCAAATCTTGCGTGACAGACTTTATATGCATTTTTCAGACACTCGTCTGGTTCCACGAGAGTAAGTGAATTCATATACACTCCTGTTTTCATATTTGGTATGTAATTTCAATGTAACTTATTGGGGCAGCAGTACCATCTGCTGAAAGCACAGGGCTATAGACTGTTAATCCTAAATGCAGAATTGGACCGTCAAAGTAGATTGTATCTAGCTAACTGGATTCTTCTGGATTTCTGCAGGTGGTTTAATAATGAAGCAAGATGCAATTTCAATGTCCTTTCATGATTAGATCAAGATGCACTTCAAAATGGCAGTGTGCAAGTCATGTCTGCTCCATCTTTGACATTAACTTTTGGAATGCTTTTTTGTACATAAGGCAGTTTGGATGTTGGCCTGTTTTGAAATTTGGCTCTTAACCATCAGGTGTTACTGAAAAAAACAACTCAAACGGGTGTGTGTGTGTGTCTGTCTGTCTGTCTGTCTGTCTGTTTACTCTGTAGGCTATATCGGATATGAATGAATTGAGGTCTGGAGCAAATAGGTGGATCCACCAGAGTCCACACACATTCAGTAATGATTTGGCTGAGATACCATGTTCCGCAAAAAAAAAAAACGGATTATTGCCATTTTTATTGAGCGAGTATTAACAGGCAGATCAGGTTTATCTTGTTTATAGGTATATTTATCTGCTTTATAATGAATGGTTCTGTCCTTTTCAGGAATTCCTTGTTCTATAATTAAATCATCCATTTGGAAAATGTAACAATGTAGATCCCTAGCGAAACAAAGGGCAAAATGAATTCAATAAATAATTTAGCAGCACTGGCTTGGACTTGGCAGCCCTGGGTCGACAGGAGTCCAAGCAGCGAATCAGGCTTTCTGACAAGCCATATATGGACTTTTCACAAGCAAATCTAATATCTCAACCCTGTCAACATGTTCAGTTACTCTCTAAATAGAGTGTAATATGTTTGCAAATGCTTTCAGTTCCAGGACAGATAGCCAGAACTCTGTTTTGAGGAACTGTAACAGCTGAGCAAAATAGGATTTGCACACTTATTAAGACAAATTCCTTCACAATGAAGAACACTGCTGAGATATGGCTCCAATAAATGCGTTCTGGCCTCCCGAGTGGCGCAGTGTTGCGGCATCACTACAGCCTGGGGTTCGACCCCAGGCTGTGTCATTAGCGGCCGTGACCGGGAGTCCCATAGGGCATCGCACAATTGGTCCAGTGTCGTCTGGGTTTGGCCGGGATGGCTTTACTTGGCTCATCACGCTCTAGTGACTCCTTGTGGCAGGCCAGGCGCCTGCAGGCTGACTTTGATCTTCAGTTGAACAGTGTTTCCTCTGACACATTGGTGCAGCTGGCTTCCATGTTAAGTGAGCGGGTAATAAAAAGCGCAGTTTGGCAGGTCATGTTTCAGAGGACGCTTGACTCGACCTTCGCCTCTCCCAAGCCCGTTGGGGAGCAATGAGACAAGATCTTAATCACGAAATTTGGCAGAAAAAGGGGGTAAAAATGATAAAATAAATAAATGTGTTCTGTTTTCTGTTTAGATCAGAATCTAACCGAATAACTTGACTCAACCTGGTGGTGATGATTAGTAAAATTACAACGTGTTTTAAAATAGGTTCAAATTATTACCTAAGAGTTTGAACTGTATGGTATGTTCTGACTTGAAGGCTGATATATGTGAAGGTATACAGGTATGTGCTTTACCTCTTGTGATGGGAACAGGCTTTGGGCGTTCAGAACCACATGTTCCTGTACAGAGACGGCCTGCTGCATGAAGGAGTAGGCATCCAGCAGGTGACGCAGTTTTCCCTCATCGTCAGTGTGTTTAGCCAGTATCCTACAAAGTAGAACATGCTGTGAATGATTTGAAGCGGACCAACAGAGGAATTGTAGACAAAAATGACAATGAATGTTATTGATCTCAAATTGGATAGATCATACTATGATGTGTTGTGTTGATGTCTGACCTCAATGCCTGTGCGTGCTCCAGGAGAGCTTCAGCAGCTTGTTCTCTGTGGCCCAGTCGGAGGAACTCACTGGTGCTCTCTCTCAGGGTGTCACAGGCAGCCATGAGATTCTGTACTGACTGGGTGGACAGAGCCTCACCTGGCTCGACAGGGCTGGCTGCATGCAGACGCTCCACCGCCCCTCTGAAAGACAGACATCACAGCGAGTCAATGACATCTAGGGGTCTGTTTTGGTCACAGCACAGGGGAGAACACTGTACACCAGGGCTTTTGATCCAACCCTGCAGTACCACACCTGATTCAAATATCAAACTAATCAAGGTGATGAGTCTTCACTCTGGACCATAAGGTGATTTACAGCGGGGCTTGATTGACAGCCTGCACAACCCAGAAGCTTTCAAGGACTGAATGTGGAGAACACAGACATCAAAGAGCCTTACCTGCTCTCCAGAGACGTGATCAGGAACCTGAGCGTGGGAGCTCGGTTATGCCTCTTTTCTAGCATCGATTTCAGGGCTCCACAGCCTTGCTTTACTATTTGATCTGTCTGTAACGGGAGAGAGTGGTCACATTGAAAAGGACAATATTTGCTTCAGAGGAGACAATTGAGCAGAGGCTTGTAGGAGCTTCAATAGAATAAAATATAATAGTTTTCACCTTGGTGTCTATCTCCTGGCCCCTCTGGGTCACCGTAGCTGTCAGCAGGGCCAGGGTGAGCTTGTACCAGAAGTCCTCATCACCTCCCATGTCTTGGGCCTTCTCCAGCAGTGCCAGGGCCTGAGAGTGATTCTGTTCCTTATTGGCCAGGATGGCAAGAGAGAGCAGACTCCTCCCTGCTGCAGCCTGATCTCCCAGCTCCTGAGCACACAATACAAGAGACCACAAAAATATAATACAAGTGAATTGCTAAACTGTTATGACTTCACATACACATAAATACGAGTCACATTTCAACCAAAACAGAGAAACACTTCACAAATATGCAGTGGACTACTTAAGAGAAATATTGAAAACCAAACTATTGACAAAATAACTCAAAATGAAATAACCTTTGCAACCAGATGGGCCTCTGCCAATAGCTGTCTGGCGGGTTGGTACAGTCCCATACCAAGGCATATCTCAGCCTTATCAAGCCAGATATCCTGACTCCACAGATCCCCACACTGCTTCCCAGACAGACAGATGTGGTCAACCTTAGACTTCTGTAAACGGAGAAATGGATAAAGGCAGCAATGTCAGAATTCTGATCCTTGAATTCTATTCAATCCCCTGGCCCTGCACCTCATGGAAAACATGGAATTATGGAATGAACTCAATAGGTTAAGTCTGTGCATACTGTAAATCTAAAGGATTGTTCATGGGCTGCAGAACTCTGGGTAAGGCAATGAAAAAATACAACCATTAATAATGCTCGTAAAAGAAAATGAGGATCATCGTCATGCCAGATTGACATGAGCGATGGCCATTTGAAATTTAACAAGCAACTAATTAAACTCTCATGAACCTGTGATAATGATGTGTTATGGGTTTCACATTATGAAAAGTGCAGTTTGGACTTACAGTGGGGCAAAAAAGTATTTAGTCAGCCACCAATTGTGCACGTTCTCCCACTTAAAAAGATGAGAGAGGCCTGAAATGTTCATCATAGGTACACTTCAACTATGACAGACAAAATGAGAAAAAAATCCAGAAAATCACATTGTAGGATTTTTAATGAATTTATTTGCAAATTGTGGTGGAAAATAAGTATTTGGTCAATAACAAAAGTTTATCTCAATACTTTGTTATATACCCTTTGTTGGCAATGACAGAGGTCAAACGTTTTCTGTAAGTCTTCACAAGGTTTTCACACACTGTTGCTGGTATTTTGGCCCATTCCTCCATGCAGATCTCCTCTAGAGCAGTGATGTTTTGGGGCTGTTGCTGGGCAACACGGACTTTCAACTCCCTCCAAAGATTTTCTATGGGGTTGAAATCTGGAGACTGGCTAGGCCACTCCAGGACCTTGAAATGCTTCTTACAAAGCCACTCATTCGTTGCCCGGGCGGTGTGTTTGGGATCATTGTCATGCTGAAAGAACCAGCCACGTTTCATCTTCAATGCCCTTGCTGATGGAAGGAGGTTTTCATTCAAAATCTCACGATACATGGCCCCATTCATTCTTTCCTTTACACGGATCAGTCGTCCTGGTCCCTTTGCAGAAAAACAGCCCCAAAGCATGATGTTTCCACCTCCATGCTTCACAGTAGGTATGGTGTTCTTTGGATGCAACTCAGCATTCTTTGTCCTCCAAACACGACAAGTTGAGTTTTTACCCAAAAATTATGTTTTGGTTTCATCTGACATTCTCCCAATCTTCTTCTGGATCATCCAAATGCTCTCTAGCAAACTTCAGACGGGACTGGACATACTGGCTTAAGCAGGGGGGGCACGTCTGGCACTGCAGGATTTGAGTCCCTGGCCGCATAGTGTGTTACTGATGGTAGGCTTTGTTACTTTGGTCCCAGCTCTCTGCAGGTCATTCACTAGGTCCCCCCGTGTGGTTCTGGGATTTTTGCTCACCGTTCTTGTGATCATTTTGACCCCACGGGGTGAGATCTTGCGTGGAGCCACAGATCGAGGGAGATTATCAGTGGTCTTGTATGTCTTCCATTTCCTAATAATTGCTCCCACAGTTGATTTCTTCAAACCAAGCTGCTTACCCATTCAGATTCAGTCTTCCCAGCCTGGTGCAGGTTTACAATTTTGTTTCTGGTGTCCTTTGACAGCTCTTTGGTCTTGGCCATAGTGGAGTTTGGAGTGTGATTGTTTGAGGTTGTGGACAGGTGTCTTTTATACTGATAACAAGTCCAAACAGGTGCCATTAATACAGGTAACGAGTGGAGGACAGAGGAGCCTCTTAAAGAAGAAGTTACAGGTCTGTGAGAGCCAGAAATCTTGATTGTTTGTAGGTGACCAAATACTTATTTTTCACCATAATTTGCAAATAAATTCATTCAAAATCCTACAATGTGATTTTCTGGATTTTTTTTTTCTCATTTTGTCTGTCATAGTTGAAGTGTACCTATGATGAAAATTGCAGACCTCTCATCTTTTTAAGTGGGAGAACTTGCACAATTGGTGGCTGACTAAATACTTTTTTGCCCCACTGTATATCCCTGTCTGCGTTTGACTGTAATCAACCTGTGCTGCTTGCCAATCTGTCTTTAAACTAGAATAAAAGTAGAATAAAACTAAGAACTACAGTAGTACAGTTATTCATTTTAGGGGTCATTTCGCTTTCTTTCTTCTCAACACTAGGTCTATAAACCCGTATGGTGATAATACACCTTGTGTGGTATGCTTGTTCATTTCAGCAATGACGCTTTGAAACTAACCTCATTGTCCGTTTTGCCATTATGACCCATATACAGGCGGTTTCTCTCTCTTTGTAAAGCTATAGCTTTGCGACACCTGCAGTGAAATAATGCATGTACAGGAGATCAAAACACTAGTAACAGAATCAGAGCAAACACTACAGATCTAATACAAATGAGTACTCAGTATGTACAGGAGCTGGTGGAAAAGAGTGGGGCACACATACTCCATTTGTTCCTGCTCATGGATACCAGTCAGGCTCAGGAGCTTCTCGTGGTACACTGTAGACGTCTCCATATCCAGCTGAGAACAGCTCCTCACAATTCTAAAACGTTAGAATAAGAAAATACGATGGGGAAACTATTAGGTAATATTTCACAAGAAATCAATGATTCGGAAATGGGCAAGGATTTGGACCACACGTGGGAAACCTTTCATATTGGAATGTTTAGCTCTTCACTGTTTTTCAATAATTGACAAGACAAAAGTAAAAGCAGTAGCCTTAACTAACATGCACTGAGTATACCAAACATTAGGACCACCTTCCTAATATTGAGTTGAACATGTTTTGTCTTGCCAATTCACCCTCTGAATGGCACACATACTGTACACAATCCATGTCTCAACTGTCTCAAGGCTTAGAAATCCTTCTTTAACCTGTCTCCTCCCCTTCATCTACAATGATTGAAGTGGATTTAACAAATAACATCAATAAGGAATCATAGCTTTCGCCTGGATTCACCTGGTCAGTCTGTCAAGGAAAGTGCATGACAGACTGTGTTCTTCATGTTTTGTATACTCAGTGTATATGCACAATTACCTGGACACATTAAGTCTAGTCCTGGACTAAAAAGCAAGATAAATGGAGAATCTCCATTGAAAATACTTTTTAGTCCAGAAATTAGCCTGGTGTCTGGTAAAACACCCCATAGACTATTTCCAGTGAAAGTAGCAGTATTGCACCTGTGCATGAACAGAAAGAGTAAACTCTTGAAGCGAAATTGGCGTTATTCACCTGAGACGGTAGAGGTCAGAGAGGCTCCTTCTGTCTAGCAGGTCATGGGCAATGACCTCAGCCAGGTGCAGTATGGGAAGAGTCAGGTGGGTGAGAGAAAGAGACTGCAGCTCTTTCACCAGCAGGTCCAGGAAGAACAAGCTCTGAGTCTGCAGCCACCCAGACACAGGGAGAAAAGGAAGTAAACACATGACTTAATCATTACTATTTTGTTTCATTAACATCCTGCGTTTGTAATTAGTAATTTAGTAAGTAGTTAAAGTGCAGGACAGTGATTACATTTGATGTGTAGAACGTGTAGGACAAACTTTGAGCCATGGACAATAAGATTTTATCCTCCTGTATCATGTGGTGATACAGCTTGTGGAACAGGACAGAGAAGAAAAACACTACAGTACAGCCTGATATCACATGAAGTGTTGGACTGGTCATTGTTTAGCATATTTTTCACACTGTGTAGGACTGCACCATTTGAGCATCTTCTCATTTAATTTGTATGATTACCAAGCATAACTGTGTCACCTAATACTGTCACACTGGAGTGGCATAAGATAAATGAATCACTACACATCTTTAATTTAAAATAAGCTTATTTTTTTCTCTCTCTGACAACATTCTGATTTGCTCCCAAAATCAATCAGTAGACATCCTCTTATGACTTGTCAAGACGAGGATCAATATCGAGTCAATGTTTCCGGCTTTCAAGCCCTCGACCCTAACCCGCCACGGCCAATTGAAACAGTCCCTGTTCCGATAATGACTCAATAATTTATATTCATTAGGGACCAAAAGGACAAAAACAGACTGAAATAGGGAGAGACTACATGAACTTGTCAATTTTTGTTGCAAAACATTTTGCCATGGTGTGCCCTTAATGAACATGACCCCATTGGGCTCTATAACAGAGGCAGTCAGAGAGAGCTTAGTGGTGCCTGCCTGTTTGCTGAGGCTGTGTCTGTTGATGCAGTGGGGGCTGGTGTCATATCTGAAGGCCTGGCGGACATCCTCGGGACAGTCGTACTGTGCCCACTCCTCTGGGCTGGAGGGCAACACGTCATCCTGTGGCCTCCAGGCTTTGGGCTTCTCCTCAGCAGGGGGTGGCTGTTTAAACACAGAAGAGCTCTGGCCAAATATTCATTCCTAATTGCTTTCAGCTGGCAAAAGTGTACAATTGAACTGTACAAATACTCTAAACTGCACATTGGCAAGAATGTACAATGGTAAAATAACATATCGTATCATTCATTATACTTGTCATTTGCAATGCTATACAATGAGAAAACAACAAAAAATAGCCATGGACTTCTCTGAAGGTGGTCAGGCCTGGGTGGTCAGGTCTACCTCTTTAGATTTTTTGCCTTTGTCCTTCTCCTTATCTTTGTCTTTTTTGGCTGTTGCAGAGGGACATGGTCGGGACGTTGGGACTAGAGGATTCTTCATCATCTCCTTGATTACCTCACATGCAGTTGCCATGGACACCTGCAATGGGAATACACTGCTATCAATCGTCTTTTTGTTACCCGTAAATCACATTTTTTTAAACGGAGAAACCGTTTTGTGGCTTATACTGTATGCATCTGATGGTATAAAACATAGTGAAATTACTGGGTCGTGTTCAGTAGACATGAAACATTAAGGTACTATCTGAACCTGTTGTCCATTACAAAATGTTTTGCTACGGTGTGCCCTCATGAACACAACTCTAGGTGTGGTAGTTTTAAAGGAGTCCCTACCTGCCAGATCTGCAGCACTAGGCGATAGGCCCTAAGTAGGTTATGTTGGTGCTGGGGGGATGTCCTGTCCCCCATGACAGCCAGCAGAGTGTGTGCTCTGACCAGGCTGTCCAGACGCCTCACCTCCCTGAGGTCAGAGATACAGGGCCCAGACACCCCCCCCTGCACCCCGACGTGGGACTGAACCTTCACTGGTATCAGCCCTGTCCCTTCTCCAGACTCATCTGTAAGGGAGGAGGATACACACATAGGGCCCGATTCAGAGTTAAGAAATGTATGCCTTCATACGCATGCCTTTCCTACGCACTACTCAGTAGTTGGTATTCAGACTTACCTTATGCAGATGCATAAAGAGCTTTGCAGGCATGGTTCCCTTGCACGCACTGAATAAAAGTAATTCAACTGCTGAAAACCCTTTCACTTGCTAACAGATTTTCTGGTGGAGTTTTCATTCAATAGGGTTTTCAGTACATTTATCTAAAGCAATCCCTTTAAATTTGGGTACCTTCAGTTAGAATTTTCTCGATAGACTCACTAGAATATATGGAGAAAACGGTTCAGAATATTAAGGATCAAGTCAAGAAATGTAGGCCTAAATACACACATATTTGTCTCCTTTTCAGCATCAATTGGTAGATTTAAAAATATTCTGATCTTGTATATTACTTAGGGTTAGAAGGTATTCATGAATGATTAAAATATATATATTTGGAGAGCTTTTACACACTAAATATATTGACGAATCAAAAATACATTGGTTTGATTCATCCTGAAGTTGCCATGTTCAATTGTTCAATAGTGGAAATATTGGAAGGTGAGTGAACAGTAGTCATATGAATCTACCCTAAAAATACTCACTCATCATGCGCTATGCTCCAGGTTTAAACTGCTACGTATGGTCTGCGTTCCATAATGACACAAATAGACTACACGACCCCTATTGTTGCACAACTTGAAATAAGTTAGCCTAATATGATCCACTATTGCTAGCAATCCTAAGGAACAACCCCACGAACGTAAACAAACAATATAATGGAATCCAGCAAAAAATAATAATAATAAAATGACAACAGTGACAGTAATACATGAATGTAGGGATAATTGACGGTGGCTACGGTTAGTGGCTAATATTTAACACCATACCATTTTTGTTGTTGTTAGATACAGTGAAAAGTCTGGGCATAACTAAAACATTTTTAGAAATCATAAATCAGCTTGGTAGGTTTGACGCTATAGGCCTGTCATTTGCGCATGGCTACAGAAGCCTAAAGCTTTGGTCTCCAAATGTCATCCTGACATGTTATAAGGCCACCATTTCATAAACTTCACTGTGGTGATAAAAGGTGACATGTTGATATGCTTCAGTTTGCTGCCATATGACCGGTTTCACATTTGTCTACAGTGATCCTAAGATCTAAAACGATTGTAATTTATATCCCCTTACCCCAAACGGCTTACTCCATTTACCTAGCTCTTATCAATTTGTAAATTACAGTGCATGGAGAATGGTGTTATTTCAGAAAAATTAAATAGATGTTGTTCCACTTGGGACCAACAGGTTGCTTGACCTTAATCGTCATTTCATTGTGAGTAAAGGTGGTGGAATTATGAGGGAATTAAGTCAGAATGCGGCTTATCTGTAGACACACCTTTTTGATCTCAAATGGTGAATAGGATGCTATTCTCATGCTTAAGTTCAAGGTCGGAATACGCATAGAGAGAAAACTGCATAAAAAGGGAAATTGCGTTCCACTTACGCGTGCTTAAACTTGGGTTGGATTTCCCCACATACTGTCCACCTGGGTTCAAACACATTTTAAATATTCTCTTGGGTCCAGACAAGCTCAATCAACCCCTTGCTAAAATATTTGAAAACATCTGAAATAGTATTCGAACCCAAGTCTGGTGTACATGTACAAGCACACATGCACCGCATTCAACATAAATGAGTAGACTCATCCCAAGAGAAATCAGTACCTCCTTGGGAATTTTCTGTCCTCTCCAGTTCTTTCAGTTTGCTTCCCTTAGAACCGGTCTTCTCTATTAATTAAAATGAAAAGAACAAAGGTAATTGTTTACGATTCTTCAGTAACTAAACAGACCTTCACACAAACACATAGCAATGACAAGAAACATACCATTGCTCTCTTCCTGGTCAGTGATCATGTGCAGGAGGATGTCGATAGCCCACTGTATCTGGTGCTGGGCATCAGAAAGGGGAAAGTTCTGACAGTACAGCCACTCCCCTAACTCCAACAGGAAATCCGCCTTCTGCCACTGACTCTTCACACTCTACATAAACACAACAAACCCATAAGGTTCACCCATACAAAGCTACAGCGTAAGTGATGCACAGAGCCTGGCTGCAATAGCACTAAGCTTCCACTAGATGCTGCTAGTGTCCCTTAGCTCAATAGGACCACTTGGATTCAGACCTGCAAGGAACTGCGGCAATATTTCACATTTCGAAGAGCACACTGAAGAACTGTATGTATGTAAAGTAATCAAAAGTGAAAATGTAAAAGTGAATGTGTATGTGTGTGGTGTAGGTGTGTGTGTGTTTTGCTCAAGAATGTGTATTTGTGTGTATATGTTTGTGCATGTGCAGTATAAAATACTTGAGTCGTTTTTTTGGGGTATCTGGTACTTACTTTACAAATTTATATTTTTGACAACTTTTACTCCATTACATTCTTAGAGAAAGTAATGTACTTTTTACTCCATACAGTTTCCCTGACACCCAAAAGTACTCATACGATTTTGAATACTTAGCAGGGCAGGAAAATTGTCCAATTCACACACTTGCCAAGAGACCATGCCTGGTCATCCCTACTACATGATCTGGTGGATTCACTAAACACAAATGCTCTATGCCCACGCCATTGACGTGGACGTAGATTAAGGCAGCCCTCGGCACCTCTCTGATTCAGAGGGGTTGGGTTAAATGCGGAAGACACATTTCGGTTGAATATATTCAGTTGTGCAACTGACTAGGTATCCCCTTTCCTTACCAGTAAAGAAGTAATGGCATTCTGGTAGCAGGCCAACTGCTGTAGCATCTCCCCAGAACACAGCGCCACTCGGTGCCACATGTGGGAGCAGTAGAGCTCCCCTTCATCCCGGAACTTCTGCATGTCTATCACCACACTCTCCCCCAGCCGAGCCTTCACCAGCACCCGGTGCTTGAACAGGAGCCTTGGGCACAGTCATGGGGGAAGACAAGCACAGGTTCACATTCTCATGCCCTTTTCCCACCATCGTGCCAACCCAAACCATACTGTGCTGGCTCAAGACATTTTCTTTTCAAATTTTCATTTCCACCAACTATGTGGATGTGTAACCAGGCCAGCACAGTACAGCTTAACTTGGCTCAGTAGTGTGAAAAGGGTAACCCCACAGAAATATGATTGTGATAATGGCCATGAAAAAGTTCAGTTTCATATTTCCTTTTTAAGGGCATAATTTCCTCCAGTTAAACTATCAAGACCTAATGTTTTCATTACTCAGGACTTGATGCTCTGAAAAGCCCTCGCAAAAGCTGAACCCCCCCCCTCACACACACAAAAAATGAATTGTTTAAGCAAAAGATTTTACAAATCAAAAATATTTTATGCTTATTCACCCAATAAGGGTCAGGCTTTTTTGCTGAGGCCTCCATAATGATGGAATTGCCCATATCCAAAATATGACATTACATAAAACACACATACTTATTTATAGCATCATATTCATATTGAGGCATATTAACATGCGTACAAATAAGCACATAGAAATGTGATGACGCCAGTGATAGGAGTCCATAGTTCTCTCTCTCTCTCTAGTGTCAGTGTAGTACTCACGGCCTTTAACCTCTTCCATCTCTCTCCTCTCTCCCTTTCCTCCCCCATTATTTTCCCTTATTCCCGCATCAGTTCTCTCCAGTACTCACAGCCTGTGTCTGGTGCGGGGCATGTCTCTGATAGCCTGCTCCAGCAACGTCAGAGCTCCTGTCCAATCTGAGCTGTCTGCGTGGATGTGGAACAGCAGGCCGTACATGGCTGCTCTCAGGGTCAGGTCATCCTCAGGGCTCCCTATGCCTACACAGGCACACACAAAATTGTATAGATAAACACACACAAGCACACATGCACAGACACAAACAGACACAGAAAGAAAGGAATAGAGAATGAGAATAAAAAATCAATTGTATTCGCACACCAGTAGGCCATTAGATCTGCTGCATTTACATCCAAGCAGTCACATAGAGTAGCGTTTTTTCCTCTGAAGTTCTCGGTAGAGAGTGAATAGGTTGGGTGACAGAACTTAACAGAACTTCAGGAAAAAGCACTACTCTATGTGACTGCTTGGATGTAAATGCCACAGATCTAATGGCCTACTGGTGTGTGTGGGAATGTGACTTCATCTATCATGTCTACTAGTGGTGTTTGAGAGTGATACAGCACAAGACAGGCCGTTTTGGAAATAAATAAGCAAGCAGGCTTATGGAATTAAAGTCATGAACAAGATTATAGAATAAAATAAAGTAGTAGTTAGCTGAGAAGCAGCAGTCAAATGTTTGTGCGGTATGAACATTTGAAGTTTGTGTGGGGACTCACTTGAGGCTTCCAGCGATGAGGTCACAAAGGGCATCCCAGTCAGGGTAGCCCCTCCCTTCTCTTCCCCCTGCTTAAACCACCAGAGAAAATTAATAACACACATGAACACATCAAACCCTACTTGATTGAATAGGAGTATTTTTACAGTGACAGCACCAATGATACACATACTGTACAGAAGCCAATGTGGAGAGGGGCTCGTACCAGAGAAATATGACAAATACGACAGGAGTTCGCTATAAAACTAGATCTGGGACCAGGCTAGTTTGAGATGGGGTTCTTACAGTTGGGTCTTTCTTGCTCGTGTGGACCAGGGCTTTCAGGATCTTCTCTAGAGGCTGTCGGAGCTGCTGTCTCTCCACTGAGGTCTCAGTCAAGGGCAGGCAGTTGTTCCAGTAGTGGCGAGCTGTAGCCATACACAGGACAGAGTTACCTGCCTGCTCCGCATAGCTGAAGAAGAGAGAAAGCATTGTTTGCTATGGCACGAATGGATATGAAGATGGTTGAAATGGAGAGTAAAATAAAGACAGATCGAGAACGAGATAGAGAAAGAGACAGAGAGAGATACTGTAGTCAAAGCAACAAAGTGAAATAAAGGTAGACGTAGGGGAGACAAAAAGAGAACAAAGTAATGAGCAGTCTATTGTTTAGGAATGACAGAAAACAGAAACTAACCTGACACTGGACTGGAGCATCTGCAAGGCTTCTCTGTAACTGTGAGGATGTCCATTTGACTTGTGGACCATGCTCAATCCTCTTAGACATGCAGCATTGCTCAACATCTCCTGCACAGCCGACTGGCTGTAACTTGAAAAGGTCAAACATTTTTTAATTAAATAAGCTGACAAATATGCCGTTCAGATAATCAAGTCAGCTCGTCAGGAATTTGACAAAATGTCACTGCTACAGTAACGTAGATACTGACAGTCACCATTTTTTAGAATGACGGACTGTCAGAATCCTACGAAGAGTGGGACCTTAAAGCCGTGAAGATAACAATTAACTGAAGTCATTTGATGATAGTATATTGCACATTGTTGTAACATAAAATTATTACTGAATATATGGTTCTGAGTATATTGTAATGTTCTCTTGTGGACACTACTGCAGGTGTCATTTGCACTTCAACTTGCTATGTAAAAAAAAAAAACACTTGATCACATCCCATATTTTGATTTAAAGGCAAATTGACTGAAATGGGTAGATATCAGGTAAAACATACAGGGAAGATCTGACCATTTCAGCCTTGGTAAAACAGATGGAATCAAAGTCACCAACACCTACAGAGCATAGGCCATGACCGTCAACCTCTGAGCTGCAGCGGCCTCCAGCTGCAGTGCATTGTGGCTGCAGGTCATGACCAGGTTGTGGTCCTGGGCCTGGTGAGAGAAGCAAGCCAGGTGTGTCCACACCTGCAGCTCGACAACAGGGTCACTCCACTTGCAGTCTGACGCCATGCGGACCAGCTAGAGGAGAGGATGGAGAGAGGAGAGGGGAGGGGAGCGTAGAGGAAAATAGTAGGGAAGGAGGAGAAGAGGAGGGAGATGAGGGAGACAGAGGCAATGAGTGCTCTGTCCTCTGGATCCATAGAACTGGGGTTTAATGATGCAAGAATGCAGGACGGAAACACACAGTCCTACAGGGCTAGGAAATGAAAACAAACAAATCAAATAAGATGTTCATTTGAGAAAGCATTTTTTTTTACCAAATTCACAAACATAGGCATGAACAAACGCTCTGATTACCAGTACGGTCTCAAGGTATCTGTTGCCGCCTGGCCATGAAAGCAAGACCTACCGTAGAGAGACTAGGGACAGAGAACTCTATCTGCCTGGGGTGACTGTTGCATAACAGCATTTCCACTCCTACCAGCACACGTGTCATGGCTGACACTGCCTCATTCTTACACTGGAAAGACAAAAAGAGATAAAGACACAACTGAATATTTCATCACAATGGTACCGTGGCTTACCAGTCAAAACCATAGAGATGTATTAACAATGCTATCTCTGACAGGCACAATCATACATGCACAGCATATCAATGAGACAGTTGCAATGAATAAATGACTCCCTATCCCCTTGTGATACTGTAACTTGATTTAAAACAATGATTTACTGTATACAGACGGTTGGGTGATGAATTATATTTCTTCTCACATTAACACTGCACTGACTCAGAGTCTGGGGGAATAACCACATTTTGTAATTTAGTCATTTAGCAGACGCTCTTATCCAGAGCGACTTAGAGTTATTGCATTCATCTTAGGATAGCTAGGTGAGACAACTACATCTCAGTTATAGTTCCCTCAAAGTAGCTATTAACAAAGCCAGTGCTAGTAGAGAAAAGTCAAGCTCCACATTTAAAGTGAAAACGCAATATGCTGTATACTCGATGGACCAACAAACTATCTATTATACAGCCTAATGGCTTTTGGAATAAAAGAGTCCCCATACTTGAGGAAGTCTCTTTCCCCTTGTCCGGCAGCTGCTATGACTGACTTTTGAGTGAAGGGGATGAGAGTCAGGGGGAAGCTAGTTCCTCCATTGGGGTGCCAGGGCAGAGAAAAGCTTTGACTGGGCTGAGCGGGAGCTGGCCTCCCGTAGAGGTGGGAGGGCCAAGAGGCCAGAGTTGGCAGAACGGAGTGCTTGGCTTGGGGTGTAGGGTTTGAGCATAGCCTGAAGGTAGGGAGTGGCAGTTCCCCTTGCTGCTCCGTAGGCAAGCACCATCCTCTTGTAGTGTATGCAAGCTTCAACTGGAAGCCAGTGGAGTGCGCGGAGAACTGGGGTGAGATGGGAGAACTTGGGAAGGTTGAACACTAGGCGGGCTGAGGCGTTGTAGGGGCTCCACACTGTGGAGTTGTCAACCGTGATGGAGAGGTCTTGGAACGGGTAGGCCTTTCACAGGAGGATGAGCAGCTCCGTCTTGGCGAGGTTGAGCTTGAGGTGCTGGGCTGACAGCCAGGCAGATTCATAAACAGCTCATCATACTGACTAACTTGACTGAGTGAGTATGTTTTTATTTGATTTTTATCTAACTTTTATTTAACCAGGAAGTCCCATTGAGGTCAGAAAACATATTTCCCAAGGGAGACTTGGACTGTTATGTTACTGTACCTCATCATCAATGTCCAGCTTCTGTCCAATCTGCTGCTGGAGGAGCCTCTTGGTCCACACCCACGTAGAAATGACCTGTTTCCTCGCTGCGATAGGGACGCTCTCTCCCGGCACATTGCCATTAGAAAGGTGCAGTGCATAGTCACACAGCTAAAAGTCCATAAAGTGGGGGAAATAAAAGTTAGCATTGTAACCATAGCAGCATAAGGGTTACATTTACATTTTAGTCATTTAGCAGACACTCTCATTCCGAGCGACTTTGAGCAGCAATTAGGATTACGTGCCTTGTTGAAGGACACAGACAGATTTGTCACTTAGTCGGCTCGGGGATTCGAACTAGCAACCTTTCGGTTACTGGCCCAACACTCTTAGCAGCTAGGGTGTCTGCTTTGCAAAAGGGTTAAAACTGTTTGCATAACCATAGCAGTTCGTAACTAGCCTAAACGTGTGAATCTGCACAATACTCTTTTCGAATCCACATACACTCATAACCTTGGGACTCCATAGCCGGGGCATATGACAGTATCTAGAGAAAATCCATTGCGTAATCTGAGTTTGTTTAAGTCAGCTATCTAAGACCTATCTGATATATAGGCCTATATGTTGAAAATGGAGAACCATTTTTATCTTCAGTTCTGAAAGAGAACACTTAGTTAATAATTCACTAATAAAGTTACTTCTATCCAGAGTATATGCTGACGATACAGCAGACCCTTTGGAGAAAAGCAGAATAGATGGAGGAAATGGGAACAAATGCACTTCATTCACATGAAATAGTTCAAACAAAGCACATCTATCTCTGTAAAAGATGGATGAATGTCAGAATGAGTCACACACTAGGGCTCTAATTCCAAATCAAATCAAAGTTTATTTGTCACGTGCGCTGAATACAACAGGTGTAGGTAGACCTTACAGTGAAATGCTTACTTACAGGCTCTAACCAATAGTGCAAAAAAGGTATTAGGTGAAAAATAGGTAAGTAAAGAAATAAAATAACAGTAAAAAGACAGGCTATATACAGTAGCGAGGCTATAAAAGTAGCAAGACTACATACAGACACCGGCTGATTGAGGTAGTATGTACATGTAGATATAGTTAAAGTGACTATGCATATATGATGAACAGAGAGTAGCAGTAGCGTAAAAGAGGGGTTGGCGGGTGGTGGGTGGGACACAATGCAGATAGACCGGTTAGCCAATGTGCGGGAGCACTGGTTGGTCGGCCCAATTGAGGTAGTATGTACATGAATGTATAGGTGTGTAGGTAAAAACTGTTGAGAAGCCGTTTTGTCCTAGACTTGGCACTCCGGTATCGCTTGCCATGCGGTAGTAGAGAGAACTGTCTACGACTGGGGTGGCTGGGGTCTTTGACAATGTTTAGGGCCTTCCTCTGACACCGCCTTGTGTAGAGGTCCCGGATGGCAGGCAGCTAATTTTGGTTGCCCCTAAGGCGGCGCTATTGTCAAATGCACGGTATTTGTCAATTTAGGCTTGTAAAAACTGTCGCTCTGGCATTTGCCACCCCTTGCAACCAGGTTCGGCAATGTACCTGTCGAACATCAGCTTTCTTGCTTAATTAAAAAATATGTATATGTCCATATGCCCATCATGGAACGAGAGACTCGATGATGTCGGTGACCCTCATATTTAGAAATATTTAAGTTATTTTCCTGTCCAATTCCTTGCTTTCGATTTTTGATTAAAAACCAAGCCCGCGGTAGGCTAGCCTACTATAAGTCTGGTTCAACAGCAATGTGTCTTCGCATCTTTTTTGTTTATTCTGGCCATACATTAGCCAAGTAGCCTATCAATGAAAGGTTATTGTCATGCATAGGTGTAATAGGTGGCAGGGAAGTCAGGCGCAGGAGAGTCAAATGGAGTGTAAAATGGAGTCTTTTAATAAAGTCCATATGCTCCATAACACTAAAAGTACATAACAAACAAACAAACATGGGTACAAGGACCCGACGCGCACCTATACAACAAACACACTACACTGACAATAAAACAATCTCTGACAAAGACATGAGGGGAAACAGAGGGTTATATACACAACAGGTAATGAATGGGATTGAAAACAGGTGTGTGGGAAGACAAGACAAAACCAATGGAAAATGAAAAAAGGATCAATGATGGCTAGAAGACCGGTGACGTCGAACGCCGAGCACCGCCCGAACAAGGAGAGGCAACGACTTCGGCAGAAGTCGTGACAGTTATAAAATATTCTACTCGTGAGAGTGCCTTGAAATATTTGAGGGTTTTGCCCTCATGCTTTAGCTTAATTCACTATTTTTTGGAGCTAATATTTCTTTCTTTCTCGAGTGAAAATGTGATGCGTAAAGACATGTTGAAGCCAAATAGAACAATGTAGACCGCCAAACATTAAACAAAGCAATGTATTTTACTGTTACTGCTATTATTTGTTGCTGTACATTATTTAATAAACAGTATCAATCCACAAAGGACTAGGAGCTGATGATATCGCAAAGACTGTCAATAGCCTAAACAACTTGAAACAACCGCCATAGAGAACATTTATTAGCCAGTGAGTGGTCAAACCCTCGCTCCACCTACAACTTATTCATCAAAACCCAGCCTTTCCTTGCCACCGCCAGCTATTACGCCCATGATTCCCGCTGTGAAAATATAATAAATATTTCAAAACAACCACAACTCAACAGCGGCTGCGCTCAGATTTATCATAACGCTAGGTTATAAATATTGATTTGTTAAAATAGAGCCCTAGTTGTAGAAATATCGATTTGTTAAAATAGAGTCCTAGTTGTAGAAATATTGATTTGTTAAAATACAGCCCTAGTTGTATTTAGAGTATTTCTGAAAAGCATAATGTATCAAAGTGCCTTGATTCTTTCATTCTTTGTGCCCCCCCTTCAACAAAAAATATATAGGAGAAAGATACTGGAGATACTAAGATGTAAGACAGAAAGAGTTTCAACTGCCCTCTAGGAACTTATTTAGAGATCACTTATTCAGAGAAACTTGGGAAACCTGAAGACCAGAGGCTGCCCTTCAAGAATACACAGGCACAGCTCTCTGATCCCTCAAACTGCCCAGCAGTAATACAGTCCAGGTCTCTATGCAGGTCCACCTCTGCCCTCTGCCTATCCCAATAAGCTCACTGTGGGAGAGAGGGTGTTTGTTTTTGCAGTGCCCAAATTAAGACCTCTTCAGGGGAGGGAGTACCCTTGACAGCACATTGAAGGATAATAGAACCTGACTCTCTGCCAAACCTAATTAGCAAGGCACCTTTAAAATCTCCCATGGCCCCGTCTCCTGGCTAGCTCTCTACTTGACCCACACACACACACACACACCTCCAGAGCCTTCCGCATGTCCTGGAGGGCCGCATGGTCGAGGGGGAGGCTGTGGATACTGCCTGTCCTCTCGGCTCCCTTCCCGGCTACTTTCTTCCTCAGCTCCCCCCTGCTTCCGCTGTCCTCCCTTCCCTGGCCAGTTCCCGGCCCAGCAGCCGACACAAACCAGGGCTGGATCAGCCCCTGGGCCACCGCATCACACAGCATAACCAACAGCACCGGCTCCCTGGAAGCACAGAAGAGCATCATACTCTGTACATACAATCTGATGTGTGGAGACATATCACTGCAGCTAATGTAGAAGGAAAAGCTCTGTACATTTACAAATACTGTGCCAAATCATATGTGAAGAATGCAACAAAGATGCGGAATCATCTGGCCAAGTGCATAAAGTTCCCTCAGTGCTCACAACAAGCAACCTCTCACAAAAGTTCCTCTACTTCTATTCAAGGTGAAAATGATGAATCAGACACCCTATCGATAGCAACAGCTTCTTTTGACCC
This sequence comes from Oncorhynchus masou masou, assembly GCF_036934945.1. NCBI lineage: Eukaryota > Metazoa > Chordata > Actinopteri > Salmoniformes > Salmonidae > Oncorhynchus > Oncorhynchus masou. Next base: position 62,146,891 of record NC_088235.1, read on the forward strand.
AAATGGAGGAACATACTGAGAGAAATGCTGATGAATGTCTTGCCCGAGCAGAGTATGCAACTAGTTCACCTCTGATGTTCACAGGCAATGTGTATTGGAAGAGATTTCTAAATGTTCTTCGCCCAGCATACACCCCTCCAACCAGACATGCTTTATCTATTAATTTGCTGGATGCAGAGTTCAACAGAGTTCAAGTGAAGGTCAAGCAAATCATAGAGAAAGCAGACTGTATTGCAATCATCTCCGATGGGTGGTCGAATGTTCGTGGGCAAGGAATAATTAACGACATCATCTCCACCCCTCAACCAGTATTCTATAAGAGCACAGACACAAGGGACAACAGACACACTGGTCTCTACATTGCAGATGAGCTGAAGGCAGGCATCAATGACCTTGTACCACAGAAGGTATTTGCTCTGGTGACAGACAATGCTGTGAACATGAAGGCTGCTTGGTCTAAAATGGAGGAGTCCTACCCTCACATCACACCTATTGGCTGTGCTGCTCTTGCATTGAATCTGCTCCTCAAGGACATCATGGCACTGAAAACAATGGATACACTCTACAAGAGAGCCAAGGAAATGGTAAGGTATGTGAAGGGTCATCAAGCTAATAGCAGCAATCTACCTCACCAAGCAGTGAGAAGAATAAGAGCATTTTCCCGCATTCTTTGTTCTCTGCGCCTGACTCCACACCCAATCACTCATTGAGTGTTACATTGTGCAACCCTACATACAAGTTTGATATTAAGGCAGAAGAAAGTTCACATGTTCGAAAAGGCATTTCGACAAAAAAAAAAAAAAAAAAATTACGTTCAAACAGCTCTCCTGTGAAGTTGTGACTTGCGACATACGCCTAGTTTCCTGGATCGGGTCACATATGTACTATGTTACTAAAAGGCTGATGAGCATTAAGTGTGAATTTGTAGTGTTTAAGTGTTTCCGTCCAGTGAAATTTTCCTCTTAGACTTACCCAGCGTGTCCGGTCTGTCTCAGCAGCTCCACGGCTCTCTGGAAGGTAGGCAGGAGGCGTCGCTGCTCCCCAACTGCCACCAGGTGGCTGTTGTAGTTCCATAAGTACACGGCTGCGTTGACCACCACCCAGGCCTCGCGAATCTCTGCTCCCAGCTCGGCTCCCCGCAGGAAGTTGGAGGTGGCATAGGCAGATAAGTCCTGGATCCAATCTCTGGGAGTGGGAAGGAGGGGAACAATAGTTATGTTTTCTGCAGTGCATAATATATGAGAAAACAAAAGGAAGTCACACTATATTTTTAATATACTGTATAACACACTACATATAACATATAACAAACTGGTGAACCAAGCTCCGTAACTACATATACACACTTGACTGGTTATATTGAGAACCACAAATAAGTTATAATATTGTTTAAATTTAATATAAATTTATATGTTGTGCTTTGTCCGCTTATCTGCATGTTTTGTTTGTGTGTGTGTGTGTGTGTGTGTGCGTCCGTGTGCGTGTTGATTCTTCCAGCCTTGTGGGGACCTAAAATACCCAAAAGTCCCCACAAGGATAGGAAAACAAGGAAAATGTTCCACATACCCATGGGGACAAAAGCAATTTTAAGCTTAGGGGTTAGGTTCAGAGTTACAATTAGGGTTATGGTTAGAATTAGGGTTATGGTTAGAATTGGGGTTACGGTAAGGGTTTAGTGGTTAGGTTTTGGTTTTGGGTTAAAGGTTAAGCTTAGGGTAAGAAAAATAGGATTTTGAATGGAAATCCATTTCAGGATAGAGAAGAAAAAAAACATGAGTGTGTGCAAATCTCCAGAAGAGGACTGGCCATAGCCTGGTTCCTCTCTAGGCGTCTTCCTAGGTTCTGGCCTTTCTAGGGAGTTTTCCCTAGCCACAGTGCTTCTACACCTGCATTGCTTGCTATTTGGGGTTTTAGGCTAGGTTTCTGTACAGCACTTTATGACATCAGCTGATGTAAGAAGGGCTTTATAAATACATTTGATTTGATGATGTGTCCTCACCTGTAGACAGCCCACTGTGGATTGTCCTCAGGGAGATGGAGTCCTCTCTCCTCAGGAGGGGCGGCTGGGGTGTTGAGCTGTACCCCCTCAGAGCGGAGCTTGTGTATGGTGGCCTGTAAGGGACAACCACGAATGATATTGATGATGACTTGCCCTCCCCATAACTCTGCCTCAAAGGAGCAAATAACACCACTCAGCAAATAGCAAAGAGACAAACGGGCAGCCACACAGCCATAGTCATCGAAGGCAGCAAATATAACTGGTGAACTCAGAGAACAATGATTTTAACACCTGTAGCTGTATGACAACTGAGATGAAACTCTTAAAAACGTTTTGTGTACCGTCACATGGGGCCCTTTTTTTTTGAAGAGTCAACCTCTCTAAGAACAAAGGGAAATAAGACAGATCTTGCTTCTGTTGTCTGTTTGAGTGTTTGGGTGATAGCCTACTGATTCCGTGAGCACCAAGCCTCACGCAACAATTTCACAAATTAGGCTGTTTTTAATCTTTGCTATGCTGTAATTTTTTTCCACAACTAGTCAAAGTTATTCCACACACCCGACTTCCCCTTTACCTCATTCGCAACCAAATAAACCTTCCCCCCGTTTTGAGTTTGTCACGTCCTCTGCATCCATTTTGCTGTCATATGTGTTACAGTGTTCGTAGTTTGATATAACCAGTTTATTGATGTGATCATGCTATAGGTCAGGCCCTATTGGTCACGTGCTGTAACGGCTTTCTTCTACCTCCTTCTCTGACGAAGAGGTGGAATAAGGATCGGACCAAAAGGCAACGTGGTTCGTTCGATACATCTTTAATATTGACGAAACACGAACAATACAAAACAACAAACGTCGAAAACCGAAACAGCCCTGACTGGTGCAACAAACACAGAGACAGGAACAATCACCCACAAACACACAGTGAAACCCAGGCTACCTAAATAGGGTTCCCAATCAGAGACAACGATAATCACCTGACTCTGATTGAGAACCGCCTCAGGCAGCCATGGACTAATCTATACACCCCACACAACCCCAAGACGAAACACACTACAAATAAACCCATGTCACACCCTGGCCTGACTCAATAAATGAAGATAACATAATAAATATAGACCAGGGCGTGACAGAACCCCCCCCTAAGGTGTGGACTCCCGGACGCACATCAAAACAATAGGGAGGGTCCGGGTGGGCGCCTGTCCATGGCGGCGGCTCCGGCTTGGGACATGGAACCCACTCTATGAATGTCTTAGTCCAACCCTCCTCGCGTCCTAGGATTGTCCACCCTCGCCGCCGACCATGGCCTAGTAGTCCTCACCCAGAACCCCACTAGACTGAGGGGCAGCTCGGGACAGAGGGGCAGCTCGGGACAGAAGGGCAGCTCGGGACAGAGGTGCAGCTCGGGACAGAGAGGCGGCTCGGGACAGAGGGGCGGCTCGGGACAGAGGGGCGGCTCGGGACAGAGGGGCGGCTCGGGACAGAGGCAACGATAATCACCTGACTGATTGAGAATCGCCTCAGGCAGCCATGGACTAATCTATACACCCCACACAACCCCAAGACGAAACACACTACAAATAAACCCATGTCACACCCTGGCCTGACTCAATAAATGAAGATAACATAATAATTATAGACCAGGGCGTGACACGTGCATGCGAAGAATACATGTCACATAAAGAGAGCAAGGGTTGAAGGGAATATGTAATCTATTTCCTAAACAAATGAGGGATTTTGGTAATGTAACTTTTCAGTCAGAAATGGATGTAATGATGTTGCAGCTTCAGCAACACAGACAGCGCTATACACACACTGATGTTCTGTGGTGGTCGCTGCAGCAGGGAGGAGAGAGGGGCAACGGGTGCTAGTCCCAGTCACTCAATGTATTTTTTTTGTAAACAGTGCATCAAGTCTGAGCCAAGCGGCACAATCAAATCAACTGCGGTCGGACTCCCTCTCGTCATGTGTGTCTTAATTATTTCATCAAATAGGTCGCTTAAAGCATCAGAAAAGCTCAGTGCATATAGTTGATTTGATTAAAACGTGTCTATGTATGGAAATATAAAAGTAAAAAAATGTTGACCAATAAATTTTTGGGGGTCGGGGACAGCCCTAATCATTACACAGGTTCACCTTGTGCTGGAGATAATACAAGTTTTGTCACACAACACAACATCACAGATGTCTCAAGTTTTGAGGGAGAGTGCAATTGGCATGCTGACTGCAGGAATGTCCACCAGAGCTGTTGCCAGAGAATTTAATGTTCTGGCATAAGCTACAGACAATGAGCACAATTGCATTTTATCGATGGCAATTTGTATGCACAGAAATACCGTGACGAGATCCTGAGGCCCATTGTGAGGTCATTTTTTTTAAGGTATCTGCAACCAAAAGATGCATATTTGTACATTTGTATTTAACCTTTATTTAACTAGGCAAGTCAGTTAAGAACAAATTGTTATTTACAATGACGGCCTACCCCAGCCGAACACTAACCCGGGCGATGCTGGGCCAATTGTGCACCGTTCTACGGGACTCCCAATCACAGCCGGTTGTGATACAGCCAGGAATATCTATATTCCTAGTCATGTGAAATCCATCGATTAGGGCCTAATTTATTTATTTCAATTGACTGATTTGCTTATATGAAATGTAACTCAATAAAATATTTTAAATTGTTGCATGTTGCGTTTATATTTCTGTTAAATACACATCATATCGCTGACTCTACCTTTACTCAGTTGTTTTCCTCAAATGAAGGGGATGATGACGCCATCTTTGTGAGAAGGGGAGAATCTTATTTCTTATTTCATTCAGGATAAGTGGAGTTGGCCCTGAGTTAGTCTGCACCCGGAGCAGGTAAGTTCTGAAGGATTCGTTGCCATAGAAGGTGAGCCACTTTCGTGTGCCCGGTTATCCCGAGTTGAACTCAGAGTTAACCAAAGTTAGCTCACTAACTCTTCTATCTCGCACCATAGTACACCCCCCTCTGTACCTCCGGGCTCAATCTGATTAAATCTCACAGTGCCACTCTACTGCTAATATTGGTCTTTCGCCTTTACTTTGCATTAATTGCATCAATAGAATCAATCAATGTCTATAAAGAAAAGTCACAGTGACTATAGTGTGTGGTCAGGAGAACTGAGGATTGGGGGGGGGGGGGGGGGTTCTACAAAGCTAACATATGGAATTGTTTTAAGATGGTCATACCAAGGATAAATGAGCAATTTGATTTTGGATTTTAGAATTAACATTATTTGATGAAACACTGAATTTGGCCTTACTGCTATTAGCCAATAGAAAGGCATTAACTAACAGATTGATACATAGAAAAACAGACAGTCAAAAAATCAATCAAAACTATGTTTGTTTTAAAGTGTCTGTCCAATATCAGGGATATAAGAAAGATCATGAAATTATTTATATTTTTTGGGATCCATATATACCCCACAACAATTGGCCACTAAACTACTTCCGAATACACTTCCATTCATTTTTTAAAAGTGGTACCGGGCAACCTCCAGATGAGTCTTAAGGCTTGTGGGTGTCCTAGAGCAAAACAACCGACATGTATGTGTTCGTGTGTAGCCAAAACTGTTTGGACGCTACGGACAGAACTTGGCAGATCGGTCAGTCCCGTGATGCTTGTCTAGAAAAACGGAGAACAACATCGTGTTCGTTAGTCTTACCATGGAGTAGTCATAGTAGTTTGTAGGCCAAACCGTTCGAATGCCACAGAAGTTTTCGTGAGAAGACCGATTTTCTGAGCATATTAAGGGACAGGGGTCAAGGGTCAAAGGTGGTCATCTGACCTCAGCATTGATGAAGCAGACTTCAGCCAGCAGACGGAGCAGGTCCTTCTCCGCACTCTGGGCCAGTCGCCCTGCCGATGGACGCCGGTCACCATGGAGTCCACCCTCCACTGGGCTCTCGTCCCCTGCCTTGCGCTCACCTGGGAACCAGAGGGTATCGAGTGAGCCAGAATGAGCATGTGCAGTTATGCGTCAGTGGTTCTGTTAACAACCCAGTCTCTCCTCCCTCCTACACTAATCTCCATTACCGCTGACACTAACCAGTGAGCCACATGCTAGTTATCCATTTCATTGGTTGATAACTAACTCATTTGCACCCAAATAAATATGTAAGATGATTTAATGATTTCAATGAAGCAGTTGAGCGCTGTCGATAGACTGACTTAGTAAAATCAATTAGGCGGTGAAAACATTTTTCACATGTAAATGTAAACTCAAAGAGTATTGGACACTACAATCCTCCAGAGATACCCACTACTTAGGTTTCAATCAGTTACTAGTCTAGGATTCATAATCAATTCCTCTTGATACAGTTAGTTTATATATATTTATAAAATGTATATATAAAATATGTACACACACACACACACACACACACACACACTGCTGTTCAAAAGTTTGTCCTTGTTTTTGAAAGAAAAACTATTTTTTTTGTTCATTAAAATAACATCAAATTGAACATAAATACAGTGTAGACTTTGTTACTGTTGAAAATGACCATTGTAGCTGGAAATTGCAGATTTTGTATGGAAAATCTACATAGGCGTACAGTGGCCCATTATCAGCAACCATCACTCCTGTGTTCCAATGGCACGTTGCGTGAGCTAATCCAAGTTGATAATTTTAAAAGGCTAATTGATCATTAGAAAACCCTATTGCAATTATGTTAGCACAGCTGAAAACTGTCGTCCTGATTAAAGAAGCAATAAAACGGGCCTTCTTTAGACTAGTTGAGTATCTGGAGCGTCAGCATTTGTGGGTTCAATTACAAGCTCAAAATGGCTAGAAACAAAGAACTTCCTTCTGAAACTCATCAGTCTATTCTTGTTCTGAGAAATGAAGGCTATTCCATGTGAGAAATTGCCAAGAAACTGAAGATCTTGTACAATGCTGTGTACTACTCCTGTCACAGAACAGCGCAAACTGGCTCTAACCAGAATAGAAAGAGGAGTGGGAGGTCCTGGTGCACAACTGAGCAAGAGGACAAGTACATTAGAGTGTCTAGTTTGAGAAACAGATGCCTCACAAGTCCTCAACTGACAACTTCAGTAAACAGTACCCGCAAAACACCAATCTCAACATCAACAGTGAAGACGTGACTAGGGGATGCTGGCCTTCTAGACAGAGTTGCAAAAAAAAGTCATATCTCATATCCCATTTCTAAGTGAGGCCAAACTTTTGAACGGCGGTGTTTATAAACTCAGCAACAAAATAAAACGTCCATTTTTCATGACCCTGTCTTCAAAGACAATTCGTAAAAATCCAAATAACTTCACAAATCTTTATTGTAAAGGGTTTAAACAATGTTTCCCATGCCTGATCAATGAACCATAAACAATTCATGAACATGCACCTGTGGAACAGTCGTTAAGACACTAACAGCTTACAGACGGTAGGCAATTAAGGTCACAGTTATGAAAACTTAGGACACTAAAAGAGGCCTTTCTCTTGTAAAACACCAAAAGAAAAACACCAACAGAAAGAAGCCCAAGGTCCCTGCTCATCTGCGTGAAAGTGCCTTAGGAATGCTACAAGGAGGCACGAGGACTGCAGATGTGGCCAGGGCAATATACTGTGAGATGCCTAAGACAGCGCTAGGGAGACAGGGTGGACAGCTGATTGTCTTCGCAGTGGTAGACCACGTGTAACAACACCTGCACAAGATCGGTGCATTCGAACATCACACCTGCGGGACAGGTACAGGATGGCAACAACAACAGCCCGAGTTACACCAGGAACGCAAAATCCCTCCATCAGTGCTCAGACTGTCCGCAATAGGCTGAGAGAGGCTGGACTGAGGGCTTGTAGGCCTGTTGTAAGGCAGGTCCTCACCAGACATCACTGGCAACAACGTCGCCTATGGGCACAAACCCACCGTCGCTGGACCAGACAGGACTGGGAAAAAGTGATCTTCACTGATGAGTCGCGGTTTTGTCTCACCAGGGGTGATGGTCGGATTTGCGTTTGTCGTCGAAGGAATGAATGTTACACAGAGGCCTGTACTCTGGAGCAGGATCAATTTGGAAGAGGAGGGTCCGTCATGGTCTGGGGGGGTGTGTCACAGCATCATCGGACTGAGCTTGTTGTCATTGCAGGCAATCTCAACGCTGTGCGTTACAGGGAAGACATCCTCCTCCCTCATCCCTTCCTGCAGGCTCATCCTGACATGACCCTCCAGCATGACAATGCTACCAGCCATACTGCTCGTTCTGTGCGTGATTTCCTGCAAGACAGGAATGTCAGTGTTCTGCCATGCCAGCGAAGAGCCAGGATCTTAATCCCATTGAGCAGGTCTGGGACCTTTTCATTTTTAATTTATTTATTTCACCTTTATTTAACCAGGTTGGCTAGTTGAGAACAAGTTGTCATTTGCAACTGCGACTTGGCCAAGATAAAGCATAGCAATTCGACCCATACAACAACACGGAGTTACACATGGAATAAACAAAATATAAAGTCAATAATAATACAGTAGAACAAAATAAAATAAAAAGTCTATATACAGTGAGTGCAAATGAGGTAAGTTAAGGCAATAAATAGGTCATGGTGGCGAAGTAATTACAATATAGCAATTAAACACTGGAATGGTAGATGTGCAGAAGATGACTGTGCAAGTAGAGGTACTGGGGTGCAAAGGAGCAAGATAATAAATAAATACAGTATGGGGATGAGGTAGGTAGATAGATGGGCTGTTTACAGATGGGCTATGTACAGGTGCAGTGATCTGTGAGCTGCTCTGACAGCTGGTGCTTAAAGCTAGTGAGGGAGTCTCCAGCTTCAGAGATTGTTGCAGTTCGTTCCAGTCATTGGCAGCAGAGAACCGGAAGGAAAGACGACCAAAGGAGGAATTGGCTTTAGGGGTGACCAGTGAGATATACCTGCTGGAGCTCGTGCTACGGGTGGGTGCTGCTATGGTGACCAGCGATCTGAAATAAGGCGGGACTTTACCAACCAGGGTCTTGTAGATAACCTGTAGCCAGTGGGTTTGGCGACGAGTATGAAGTGAGGGCCAACCAACGAGAGCGTACAGGTCGAAATGGTGGGTAGTGTATGGGGCTTTGGTGACAAAACGGATGGCACTGTGATAGACTGCATCCAGTTTGTTGAGTAGAGTGTTGGAGGCTATTTTATAGATGACATCACCGAAGTCGAGGATCGGTAGGATGGTCAGTTTTACGAGGGTATGTTTGGCAGCATGAGTGAAGGATGCTTTGTTGCGATATAGGAAACCAAATCTAGATTTAATTTTGGATTGGAGATGGTTAATGTGAGTCTGGAAGGAGAGTTTACAGTCTAACCAGACACCCAGGTATTTGTAGTTATCCACGTATTCTAAGTCAGAGCCGTCCAGAGTAGTGAAGCTGGACGGGCGAGCAGGTGCGGGCAGTGATCGATTGAATAGCATGCATTTAGTTTTACTTGCGTTTAAGAGCAGTTGGAGGCCACGGAAGGAGAGTTGTATGGCATTGAAGCTCATTTGGAGGTTAGTTAACACAGTGTCCAAAGAGGAGCCAGAAGTATACAGAATGGTGTCGTCTGCGTAGAGGTGGATCAGAGAATCACCAGCAGCAGATAATTTTAGATAGAGAGGGTCCAGATTGTCTAGCCGGCTGATTTGTATGGGTCCAGATGTTTCAGCTCTTTCAGAACATCAGCTATCTATCAGCTAACGTTTTTGAGTTAGTACTACAGGATGCAAATTTCTGTTTGAAAAAGCTAGCGTTAGCTTTTCTAACTGCCTATGTATATTTGTTCCTAACTTCCCTGAAAAGTTGCATATCACGGGGGCTATTCGATGCTAATGCAGAACGCCACAGGATGTTTTTGTGCTGGTCAAGGGCAGACAGGTCTGGAGTGAACCAAGGGCTATATCTATTCCTAGTTCTACATTTTGTGAGTGGGGCATGCTTATTTAAGATGGTGAGGAAGGCACTTTTAAAGAATAGCCAGGCATCATCAACTGACGGGATGAGGTCAATGTCATTCCAGGATACCCCGGCCAGGTCGATTAGAAAGGCCTGCGAGCATAAGTGTTTTAAGGAGCGTTTGACATTGATGAGGGATGGTCGTTTGGTCGCAGACCCATTACGGATGCAGGCAATGAGGCAGTGATTGCTAAGATCTTGATTGAAAACAGCAGAGGTGTATTTGGAGGGCGAGTTAGTTAGGATGACATCTATGAGGGTGCCTGTGTTTACGGATTTGAGGTTGTACCTTGTAGGTTCATTGATCATTTGTGTGAGATTGAGGGCATCAAGCTTTGATTGTAGGATGGCCGGGGTGTTAAGCATGTCCCAGTTTAGGTCACCTAGTAGCACGAGCTCAGAAGATAGATTAATTCACATATGGTATCGATGGCACAGCTGGGGGCAGAGGAGACCTGTTGGATCGGAGGGTGAGGGCTAGGGCCATTCCCCCTAGAAATGTCCGGGAACTTGCAGGTGCCTTGGTGGAAGAGTGGGGTAACATCTCACATCAAGAACTGGCAAATCTGGTGCAGTCCATGAGGAGGAGATGCACTGCAGTACTTAATGCAGCTGGTGGCCAAAATGGCTTAAGGACAACAAAGTCAAGGTATTGGAGTGGCCATTACAAAGCCCTAACCTCAATCCCATAGTAAATGTGTGGAAGGAGGCCTACAAACCTGACTCAGTTACACCAGCTCTGCCAGGAGGAATGGGCCAAAATTCACCCACTTATTGTGGGAAGCTTGTGAAAGGCTACCCAAAACGTTTCACCCAAGTTAAACAATTTAAAGGCAATGCTACCAAATACTAATTGAGTGTATGTACACTTCTGACCCATTGGGAAAGCTGAAATAAATCATTATCTCTACTATTATTCTGACATTTCACATTCTTAAAATAAAGTGGTGAGCCTAACTGACCTAAAACAGGGAATTTGTACTAGGATTAAATGACAGGAATTGTGAAAAACTGATTTTAAATGTATTGTGACTAAGGTGTATGTAAACTTCCGACTTCAACTGTAATGGTAAGAACAGCCCAAATAAGCAAAGAGAAACGACAGTTCATCATCAAGTTTCTTCAATTGCAGTCGCAAAAACCATCAAGCGCAATGATGAAACTGCCTCTCTTGAGGACCGCCACAGGAAAGGAAGAGCCAGAGTTACATCAGCTGCAGAGGATAAATTCATAAGAGTTACCAGCGACAGAAATTGTGGCCCAAGTAAATGCTTCACTGAGATCAAGTAACACACATCTCAAAATCAACTGTTCAGAGGAGACTGCGTGAATCAGGCCTTCATGGTCGAATTGCTGCAAAGAAACCACTACTAAAAGACACCAATAAGAAGAAGTGACTTGCTTGGGCCAAGAAACACAAGCAATGGACATTATAGTAGACCGGTGGAAATCTGTCCTTTGGTCTGATGAGTCCCAATTTGAGATTTTTGGTTTCAACCGCGGTGTCCTTGTGAGATGCAGAGTAGGTGAACGGATGATCTGTGCAAGTGTGGTTCCTACCGTGGAGCATGGAGGAGGTGGTGTGATGGTGATTTGCTGGTGACACTGTTGGTGATTTATTTAGAATTCAAGGCACACTTAACCAACATGGCTACCACAGTATTCTGCAGTGATACGCCATCCCATCTGGTTTGCGCTTATTGGGACTACAATTTGTTTTTGAACAGGACAATGATCCAACACACCTCCAGGCTGTGTAAGGGATATTTGATCCAAGAAGGAGAGTGATGGTGTGCTGCATTAAATGACTTTGCCTCCACAATCACCTGACCTCAACCCAATTGAGATGGTTTGGGATGAGTTAGACAGCAGATTGAAGGAAAAGCAGCCAACAAAAACTCTTGAATGAGTAGGTGTGTCCAAACTTTTGACTGGCACTGTGTGTGTGTATATATATATATATATATATATATATATATATATATAGTGCCTTGCGAAAGTATTCGGCCCCCTTGAACTTTGCGACCTTTTGCCACATTTCAGGCTTCAAACATAAAGATATAAAACTGTATTTTTTTGTGAAGAATCAACAACAAGTGGGACACAATCATGAAGTGGAACGACATTTATTGGATATTTCAAACTTTTTTAACAAATCAAAAACTGAAACATTGGGCGTGCAAAATTATTCAGCCCCTTTACTTTCATCTCTGAATGATCCAATGTTGACCTAAATGACTAATGATGATAAATACAATCCACCTGTGTGTAATCAAGTCTCCGTATAAATGCACCTGCACTGTGATAGTCTCAGAGGTCCGTTAAAAGCGCAGAGAGCATCATGAAGAACAAGGGACACACCAGGCAGGTCCGAGATACTGTTGTGAAGAAGTTTAAAGCCGGATTTGGATACAAAAAGATTTCCCAAGCTTTAAACATCCCAAGGAGCACTGTGCAAGCGATAATATTGAAATGAAAGGAGTATCAGACCACTGCAAATCTACCAAGACCTGGCCGTCCCTCTAAACTTTCAGCTCATACAAGGAGAAGACTGATCAGAGATGCAGCCAAGAGGCCCATGATCACGCTGGATGAACTGCAGAGATCTACAGCTGAGGTGGGAGACTCTGTCCATAGGACAACAATCAGTTGTACATTGCACAAATCTGGCCTTTATGGAAGAGTGGCAAGAAGAAAGCCATTTCTTAAAGATATCCATAAAAAAGTGTTGTTTAAAGTTTGCCACAAGCCACCTGGGAGACACACCAAACATGTGGAAGAAGGTGTTCTGGTCAGATGAAACTAAAATTGAACTTTTTGGCAACAATGCAAAACGTTATGTTTGGCGTAAAAGCAACACAGCTCATCACCCTGAACACAACATACCCACTGTCAAACATGGTGGTGGTAGCATCATGGTTTGGGCCTGCTTTTCTTCAGCAGGGACAGGGAAGATGGTTAAAATTGATGGGAAGATGGATGGAGCCAAATACAGGACCATTCTGGAAGAAAACCTGATGGAGTCTGCAAAAGACCTGAGACTGGGACGGAGATTTGTCTTCCAACAAGACAATGATCCAAAACATAAAGCAAAATCTACAATGGAATGGTTAAAAAATAAACATTTCCAGGTGTTAGAATGGCCAAGTCAAAGTCCAGACCTGAATCCAATCGAGAATCTGTGGAAAGAACTGAAAACTGCTGTTCACAAATGCTCTCCATCCAACCTCACTGAGCTCGAGCTGTTTTGCAAGGAGGAATGGGAAAAAAATTCAGTCTCTCGATGTGCAAAAGTGATAGAGACATACCCCAAGCGACTTACAGCTGTAATCGCAGCAAAAGGTGGCGCTACAAAGTATTAACTTAAGGGGGCTGAATAATTTTGCACGCCCAATTTTTCAGTTTTTGATTTGTTAAAAAAGTTTGAAATATCCAATAAATGTCGTTCCACTTCATGATTGTGTCCCACTTGTTGTTGATTCTTCACAAAAAAATACAGTTTTATAGCTTTATGTTTGAAGCCTGAAATGTGGCAAAAGGTCGCAAAGTTCAAGGGGGCCGAATACATTTGCAAGGAACTGTATATATATCCCTTCTGTTGTCAAATGGAAAGTTCCTCACAGTTTGATTTAGGAGCTTTCCATCGTCCATCGTCATAGAGCAAACAGAAACGACAGGCAGCTCGACACACATCCCAAACCTCCTGCTTCCTAGCTGTCTTCACCAAGGCTGCCCACAATTTCACCCTGAAAAAAAAAAAAATTTGATTATCCATACTTTGTTTGGAGATGGTTAAATAATAAATGTTTCCTTTGGCTAGTTTGACTGCCCTTGCTGTATGTTCTTCCCCCACTGTGACACCAGATCTTTTTGATGTGTTTATTCATCAGGGTGTTACTGAAGCCTGGTAGAAGGCTGGTTGTGCTGCTACACATCATCCCATATCCTCACCCTGAAGAACCTCCTACTAATGATATTCAGTACCAGCACAAAAAAATTAATAAGCTACATAGTTCAGCTTGACTTCACAGTGTCCTAGCACATAGAAACCTATTTAAAGTTGATAGCTACCAAATGTTGATAGCTACCAAATGGTTCATGTTCATAAAATGTTGATTACGCACCATGTGCACTCATTTGTGTTAATGCCTGTGAGATATCAAGACAAGAGCACATGTTTCTAGAAAACCTTGATATATTCTCTCTCACCCACCCACACACATATTCACTCATATTTACATGGTACACACCTCTCCCTGTCATTCTTGCCAGCTCCCTGTCTGCTCAGGTGTCCCTGTACCTTCTCAACACATGCAGAGTGGTGCTGAGCCTTAGCAGAGAGATGAGCCACACCGCCCTGTCCACTGGTGCCTGAGGGGACTAAACACATTTGAATACACATTTACATGAAGAAACCAACTGCATTGGAATAGTGATAAATAGGCCATCATATTGGCACCGTACACACAAACAAATACAAAAATACGAATCCACACAACTGTGTCTGCAACAGCGAGAGGCACATAGTGTTCTTGCTTGAATAATGTAAAAGAGGTCTGTGCCTCCATCTGATTACAGTGTTTTAAGAGGCAGAGTGCTCCAAGGTTAGACCCTTGCTTCGCAGACAGCCAGACACGTCTCACTACAGCACATTGCTGATGACAGTCTGGGGACCAATGACAGCATGGTGCAAACACTACATCCTATTATTCATTCGTTCATCTTCAGCACATGCTCAGAATATTTCTCCAATCTCCGGGGTCACCCGGGTTGCTTGGATGTTCAAACGGCTTCATCATCGGGTTTCTTTGTCTTTATGCCTCGAAAGCCAGTTTGTGCTTGAGGTGTTAGTGTTGTAACACAGGAGGTATCGTTAGGTAAAAGACGTCATGACCTGCACACCTGACCCGTGTCTGTCTCATGGCCTGGCTGTCAGATGTAGGACCCTGGCTGGGTCGTTAGGCAACGGAGTGTTCATTTGATCCTGGGCACAAGGGGGCCAGGATCAGAGGGGAGAGATCAAAGAGTGCCAGCCCCTTAGCCCCAGGGCTCCATAGGCTCTATGATCCAGTGCATAGGAGCTATAGGGTTTTTGTCATGAAGACATATCGAACCAAGGAGTCAGTCAAATCCTCCAAGAAATGGTTCTAGTACTTGGATGCTGGGCTATGAAGTAAGTAAGCCTCTCTTTCCAACTAAGCCCCCCTCCGAACTCGGTCTTAGTTTTGAGGGTACCTTAATCACCAATAGTGAGCTTTACATAGCAGGATTAGGCAATCCTATACATGACTGGTGAAAGACACTACACCAAAGTCATACTAAAATTAAATGGTTATTCAAAAGGATAGTTTGTACTTTTTGAAGTGCAATCTGCGTCGAGCACCACCTGGAAAGCGTCGGGGGCCAGGGTGAGGCCTGCGTTGACCAGCATGGGACGTCTTTTTCTCACCTCCTCCTGTGGCTGACCATTCTTAGCCTTCAACAAAGAGAGAGAGCGAGAGTGCGAAAGAGAGTGATGAAGAGAGAGAGAGAGACAGACAGAAAAATACAGAGAGAAAGACAGAGACTGACACCCATGCTGTTTTAACCTACTACGATCTCTCTTCTCTGCAGGCAGACTCTGATGTAGCATTTTACCAACTGACTGACCATCTCACAGTTTGACATATCATCACAGTTGTACTTTTCATCACACAGTCGGGCAACAACAAACATGCCTATCAGGAACATCACAATCTATATTTCACAGAAATTATATTTAATGCCTGCTTCACCCTACTGCCGGGTTTCATCTTACGGTAAGTCAAGTAAGGGTCAAGTCTCCCCAGTCCTGCTTTGTATTTAGTGTAAGGGGTCCGCAGACCTGTTGGATGAGCATGGCAGCCTGGTCCTCTGTGCTGCTGGGGGTCTGATATAGGGTGCCGCGAAGCTGAAGGAGGTTAAGGGCTGAGGTGAGCCGCTCGTGGTGCACCCCTCTCTCGTCCAGCAGCAGGGCCCTCTGGAGGTGAAGCAGAGCGGGCTCCAGCCTCCCCTCTTCCTCCTCGATCACTGCCAGCTCACTGTGGACCTGACAGCGCATCTCCAGCTGCACACTGAGAGAGAACAAAGTTAACACCTTAGATTGGACACACATGCAGGCATGAAAGTGCACAAACACACATAATGGCCTCTGTGTGTGTGGAGTCACCTGTATGTGTCCTCCAGGACTTGGGCCACTTTGAGGAGCGCCCCCTTGACATTCCTCCTGAGGTTGTGCTGAAGGAGGGGCAGACAGGTGTTCCACTGTGAGGCACACACCGCCTGCATCACCTTGGCATCCCCCTCTCTTACTGCACTCTGCAGCACCTTGTCCAGTCTGCCTATCACCTTCAGCTGAGCCTAAGGGACCAGGCAACAACTACAGCAAGGACTGCCTAATGCATCTACTGAATCTACAAAATATGGCACAACACTGTTGCGCCAACAGTATAATAATTAGATAATACTATAACATCATGATACTACAACACACATTCCCAATGACAACCACAGCTTGGTTTGCAGTAAAAAGAACGAATGCGTAAAAGGCGCTGGGCTCTTCTGAGCTCAGTTAACACTGTATTGATATATGTTCTGGGTGGCAAACAGGCACATTAACGCTGCTAACTAATGCACAGGAGAGTGCACCTCCACATTGGCTTTGGAGTAGTCCTTCATCCCCCCCTCCTGCTTCTTCTGGAGGTCCAGGTCACACTGGACACACTCCATCATGATGCACTGGCCAACACTCTACAAATAGAGAATTTCAAAACGTGAAATCCAAAAAAGGTAAGAAGCAAGGCATTTCTACTGCTAAATTAAAGTGAGACCAGCCATGTGTATTCACAGTGTCTCAGAGTAGAGCGCTGATTCAGGATCAGCCCCCCCCCCCATGTACATAATCGTACTCATTATGATAACATTTTCATAATAATGATCCTTGATCAGCATTATTTCTTTGAGATGCTTTGTGAAAAGGGGCCCTGATGGCTCAAGTTGAATCACAGTATCGAAGTGAGAGTGTAGAAGACGTTGTACGTCTAACTCTTATCGTTACCCAATACCCATTTCCACCCACAAATGTAATGTAGAATTACTGAGTGTATTAGAAATACAACTGATGGTAAACGGGAATATGTGGGCCTCTTCTAGCTCATCAAGTCTTATGTTGAGACCTCGACTGAGAAATTGAGTCAATTTACGTGCATGTGTTCGCAAAATTGCATTACTCTGTATGGAATATAGAGACATGATAATAGAGTTATCTGTGATTGGCCGCCACTCACAGTGACTCCCGTTGTCTTCAGCTCACTCAGACAGTCCGCTGCCATCTGGTGATGTTTCAACTGCAAGGCCAGAAAGGCTAGCTCCAGGAGGAAGGCAACTCTTTAGAAACAATGTATAAGATTAACATGGTTAGTGAGACATTCATAAGACATTCACAATTACTTTGATCATCTGTAAAAACTATTTAGCCATGTAATATTCAGACTGATGCTACTGAGATGTGAAGCCACTGTATTGGTGTTGAAGATAGACTTTCAATTCACATGAATTCAATGACAGGTGAATAGAGTCAAACGAAATATAGGCAATTACTAGGCCAATTGTAGTGATGATAGTAAGTATTGCAACAGGAGAGGAGATGTAGACCTGTCAGCTGGAGGGATGGGTGAGGGGCTCTCTGCAAGACAAGGGCTGGAGCCACGCGCTATAACATGGGATTGGGCTGGAGCAGAATGCATAAGGAGCAGGAAAATCTCCTTAATCCTGGCAGCGTCCTCTTTTCTGGCCTCGCAAACGTCATCAACCTTACTGTGGAACACAGAATGAACACACACATGCACATTAGTGCACACAAGCACGAGCACAAATGCGCGCGCACACACACACACACACACACGTTAACCTACTGTTTATAATTCTCATGATGATGGTAGGGTAGGGTCTGGGTGATGGTATGAGTCATGCTGCCCATGTCTATAGCTCAGCTTGTTAACCGTGAGATAGTCTGACATGTAGAGTACACGCCTGCGGAGAGGGCGCTGGTCTTCCTCTCAGTAGTACCAAAAGCCATATTAACATGCAATAAATATCAGTGGTCTAATAACCTTGTCCCCTCTGAGATGCTCCGGGTCTACCTGAGAGACAGCATGTCACTAACCCAATGACCTAGGTCCAGTGGGTACAGATAACCCTGTCCCCTCTGAGATGCTCCGGGTCTACCTGAGAGACAGCATGTCACTAACCCAATGACCTAGGTCCAGTGGGTACAGATAACCCTGTCCCCTCTGAGATGCTCCGGGTCTACCTGAGAGACAGCATGTCACTAACCCAATGACCTAGGTCCAGTGGGTACAGATAACCCTGTCCCCTCTGAGATGCTCCGGGTCTACCTGAGAGACAGCATGTCACTAACCCAATGACCTAGGTCCAGTGGGTACAGAGGGTCCAAATCAACTTATGCAATGTGATCTTTAGGACCACTAATAAAGAACTGCCCACTCTCAACTCATTAAACCATGGCAAACAAATAAACAGACATACCACAGCAAACAATAACCTTTTAGTCTTTAAAAAGCACAATGTGTATGGCTGCAAAAAATGATATCAAAGCTTTTTGCTTCTTGCAAACAACTTTGGAAAAAAATAACAGTGGCGGCAGTATGATTCTTGAAATGCATTTTCAAATGAAAAGATTATCAATATGCACATCACAATCTAATCCCAAAAGCACTTTCAAAATATTTAGATTCAACTTGTTAACGGTTATTGTGGTTATTGCTTTTCAGTCTCATAAATGAAGATACAGAATACATCCATAGTTGGAAAAGAAACACACTCTGATTCGTAATCTCCTGGGATGTCTTGCTGCAATAAAAAACATTGAGTCTACGAAGACGCTCAACGGGGCATGGAAAAGTTAAGTGACAAAGAACTCTTAAGTTGATTAAACAAAATAATATAATTTTAGATAAAGGGGGGGAAACACTTACTGTTTGAGCTTCTGCATTTTGTAGATGACTGATAAAATAGGACTTGCTTCTGTTTTTTGGGGGTTTTAGTGAAGTCAAACAGCTTGTGTCGTACCTAGGAGTAACGTAATTGTATTAGTAGATAAATAGAACGACCCAGTTTAACCCCATATATAACCATGCTCTACCCAAAGACTGTCAAAACAAGGGAGACCCTAGTTGTGTCTTTCCAAACCCTGACACCACATCCGAAAAGGAGTTCATGACTTTAGTCAGCACATAACAACAAAAAAGAGGCTTTACCTGTAGGGAAAATATCTTTGGATACAGGTCAGGGATATGCGACTCTATGAAGTCTGAGGTGACCTTGGCAAAACTAGAAGCATCTTTCCCTTTCCCAGCATCCACAAGGCATTCGACAAGGTGCCTGCTTGTAGAGACAATGGATACAACAATCACTATACTCTGCACCTCAATTACAAATCGTTGTACTGAAAACGATTTAAAAAAAAATCTTGATTCATAAATGTTCAGTGTCATAATTGAGGGACATTTGGCATTACTGATTGTTACTGTATGATGAGACAAAGTATGACAGTTAGAGCCACCTACATCATGAGCTGAGCTCTCCAACTGTAGTCTTGTTCCCCAACCTCCTCCAGTGCCTTGACCACCTGAGTGAGGGTGGGCACCAGGTGCTGGCGTGGCCCGGACCGCAGGAGCGGCCGGACCATCTGGAAGTAGAGCACTGAAGCATTGAACACCAAAAAGTGGTATCTACCCGAACGTAAAGAGTATGAGAGAAAGAAGAAAACCTGTTGTTGAAATCAATAATTTACACAGCAGAAAAACACTATCTGATTTTTTGGAAAGTTATACAGTACATTTTAATTTAGGCCAAGAGTTGACTTGGGGATGAAAATTCCTATAAATTGAAAATGTATGTACACAGTACAGTATAACAGTCTTTCAAATAAAAAAATCTAATCTAATCAAATTTATTTGTCACATACACATGGTTAGCAGATGTTAATGCAAGTGTAGCAAAATGCTTGCGCTTCTAGTTCCGACAATGCAGTAATAACCAACGAGTAATCTAACTAACAATTCCAAAACTACTACCTTATAGAGGCGGCAGGGTAGCCTAGTGGTTAGAGCATTGGACTAGTAACCGAAAGGTCGAATCCCCGAGCTGACAAGGTACAAATCTGTCGTTCTGCCCCTGAACAGGCAATTAACCCACTGTTCCTAGGCCGTCATTGAAAATAAGAATTTGTTCTTAACTGACTTGCCTAATAAAATAAAGGTAAAATTTAAAAAATTAAGAAAAATACACACAAGTGTAAAGGGATAAAGAATATGTACATAAACAGTCTTTCAACGAGTGACTGGAGAGTTTAGCCCTATGGTAAATCTCCATTTGGATTACTGGCTTACAGGCCACGGGGGTGGAATTTATCAACTAAAAAGGGTGCAGAGATTACTGGAGTTTTTCTAACATAATTGGAACTAATTTATCCTCCTGGGATGAAGGAGTACTTTAGTCTGGGCTGTGTTAGTCATTCCCTTTGGTCTTAATTGGGATTGTTCCGGCAGCCCTTCATTGACACATATAATTACATATTAGATCTGTAATTTAATAAGATCTCTGTGGGCCCTACATGATATTATGACTTAATAATGCACCTCTTACTGTCTGTAGAGCCTTTTTGCATAAATCTCATAACATATCTGTGTACAGTCACAAGGCATATAAGCCAGTAGATAATTACATTTGATATTCTTATTGCTTTGCTATTTGGTTATGGCTAGCCATTTCACCCTTAGGGTGAAACAAATATGAATCTTAAGAGCAACTTCATATTTGTATCATATGTTTACGCACCAAGAGATGAACTATATCGAAAAAAGGCCTACATTTTAACTAAGTCTCCCACTCCTGGATATGTCTGTGCCCCAGCAACAAAGTAAACCTTCATCCACCATACTCCCCACCTAAGCCTGTCGTCCTCCTGTGAATGTTTCCCCTCTATGATCTATTTTAACATAGACTGACATGATGCCACTTTGTGCTAGACAATATGAAAGATGGACCACTTAAAAAATTATAATCTAATTCAAATCTTCTGTCACAAAGAGTGTGGGTACGGCTCACTTTGGTCAACGATGAAGACAGGAAAATGACTCATGTTAGATTGCATACCTTGGTTTGACCTTTGAAATCTCAATAGCCTTCAGAAAATAAATCACACCCTTTTCAATCTCCTCCTAAGAGTGAAATAATGAGTATGAAAGGGAGGGGTCACAATAACAGACAGGCAGAGGAGGAATAACATTATGAACACTATAGATGTATGTTATATGAGTCA
The DNA here is from genome assembly GCF_036934945.1 of Oncorhynchus masou masou. Lineage (NCBI taxonomy): Eukaryota > Metazoa > Chordata > Actinopteri > Salmoniformes > Salmonidae > Oncorhynchus > Oncorhynchus masou. The sequence continues at coordinate 62,168,211 of NC_088235.1, forward strand.
TTCATCGTATTTATATCAAAGCTTGGGATCTGGGCCTGGTTGCATAACATATTTTAAGTTAATTTCCCCCTTATCTTTTCCCTTAAAGCTGCACAAAACATTTCAAGGTGCATTTCCCCCTTAAATGAAGTGAAAAAGTTAAGGGTGCCCATGAGGTCCCGTACGTGCTTCATTCATTACGGAGCTCAATGTAAACAGAATTTGTGGAGGTGAATGTTTCTTCCCTTTGCCCTGGTTTCAAAAGGAAAACATCCACCAGCTGAATAGATATCTAGCTAGCTACATAGCTAAACAATGGAAGGTGCACAATACATGGCTACAAAGCTAGCTGGCTAGCTAGCTACCTACTCTGTAAATTAGCTTTGCTTCCTAGAAAGTCATAGAAACAAGTTGAGGAAACGGGTTATTATTATCATCTTCTGAATCAATTCGTTTCTCCTGTCTTGAACGTAGAACTTCTATTTTGCAATCATCCAAAATATATGTGATCTCTTTGAAGAGACTTTCAGTCAGTGAATTAGGTCATCTCTATGGTAACCATATACTCTTTCTGCTTTACATGCCTTCAAACTACCATAAAACTACTGTAAAACCTTTAAAATAATGCCCTTGCTTAAGGAAATGTTTGAGGGGCTTTATGCAACACCCTTACACAGTTGCCTTAGGGTAAGGGAAAATTATTTATTAAAGGTAAACCCTTAAGAGAAACACTTTTGTGTAAGGGTGTTACATAGAGGCCCTCAAACATTTCCTTAAGTAAGGGCATAATTTAAGGGTTTTATAGCCATGTTGTATGAAACCGGGCCCTTAATTTAAGGGAGAAATTTGCCTTAAAATGTTTTGTGCAACTGACTTAAATTTAATGAAACTTTTTAGAGAAAGATGTTTTATGATGTTGCACAATGTTCCCTTACCTAAGGCAATTGCTTAAGGGCGTTGCATAGAGCCCCTCAAATATTTCCTTAGTCAAAGGCATACTTAAGGGCATACTTATGGTAGTTTGAAGGCATGTATGTTAGAAAGAGTATCTGGTTTCCATGGAGACGGCCTGATTTCACGGACTAAACTTCTCTCAAATAGATTGCTTTCATTTTGTTAGATAAGCAAAATAGAACTTCTACAATCAAGACAGGATAACCAAATTGATTCAGACAATAATAAACCACGTTTCTTGTAGTTACTTTTTTCTCAACTTGTTTATATTACTTTCTAGTACCTCAAGCTATATACCTCAAGCTGTAGCTATAGCGAACGAGCCAGCTACAGTGGCTTTGTAGCCATGCACCTTCCATTTTTTTTAGCTAAGTAGGTAGCTGGTTGATGTTTTCCTTTTGTAACCAGAGCAGATGAAAGCAACATTCACCTCAACAAATGCTGTTAACTAGTGGTGGAAAAAGTACCTAATTGTCATACTTGAGTAAAAGTAAAGAAACCTTAATAGAAAATTACTCAAGTAAAAATGAAATTCACCCAGTAAAATTCTATTTGATTAAAAGTCAAAAAGTATTTGGTTTTAAATATACTTAAGTATCAAAAGTAAATTTAATATTCAAATATACTTAAGTATCAAAAGTAAAACATAATTTCAAATTTCTTATATTAAGCAAACCAGATGGCACAATTGTTATTTTTTTAAATTTCAGATAGGCAGGGGCACACTCCAACACACATAATTTACAAAAAAATAATGTGTTTAGTGAGTCTGCCAGATCAGAAGCAGTAGGGATGACCTAGGCATGTTCTCTTGATAAGTGTGTGAATTGGACCATTTTCCTGTCCTGCTAAGCATTCAAAATGTAAGGGGTACTTTTGGTGTCAGGGAAACATGTATGGAGTAAAAATTACATTATTTTATTTAGGAATGTAGTGAAGTAAAAGTTGTCAAAAAAAATTATAAAGTAAAGTACAGATAGACTAAAAAGCTACTTAAGTATTACTTTAAAGTATTGTTTTTCTGAAGTACTTTACACCACTGCTGTTTACATTGATATCCATACTGAATTAAGCAGTTAAGGGACCTCATGGGTACCCTTAACTTTTTCACTTATTTTAAGGGGGAAATTCACCTTAAAATGTTTTGTGCAATGGACTTAAAGTTAGGGAAACTTTAAGGAAAAGATAAGGGGGATATTAACTTAAGGTGTTTTATGCAACCGGGCCCAGAGCCTCATATGGAAGTATGCAGCGGTCAGAGCAGAGGAACCAGTGCAAAGCTGCTGGTTCTATGGGAAAATACAGACAGTGCTGCTAGAGTCACAAAGGTTGTCTCTGTTCATCCATTATAAAATGTCAAACCAGTGGTTATCAGAAAAGATACGCTTAGACGATCAAACACTGCTGAACAACCACAAACTAGTAGACTTTAAGTCGTGTTTGTCCTCACCACACTCCCAAAGCTCTGTGGAGACTCCAGCTGGCCCTGACAGATGTACGCTCGACACAGGAATTGATTGGCTGGGGGTTTCCCTTCAAAGTACATCATTAGGCAGTCTCGGCTGATATCTGCACATCCCAGCTAAAAACACAAAACATACACTGAAATATGCTGTTTTCAAACAGTATTCTACTTTTAATCTGTATTCAACAAGTTGACTGAAATCAGAGTTCAATGTTGATTTATTTATAGTGCATTCAGAAAGTATTCAGACCCCTTTCCACATTTTGTTACGTTACAGCCAGATTCAAAAATGGATTAATAATGACAAAGTGGAGATTGGAAAACCTTCCAGAAGAACAACCATCTCTGCAGCACTCCATCAATAGGGCCTTTATGGTAGAGTGGCCAGAGAGAAGCCAATCCTCAGTAAAAGGCACATGACAGCCCGCTTGGACTCTCGGACTCTCAGACGATGGGAAACAAGATTATCTGGTCTGATGAAGCCAAGATTGAACTCTTGGCATCACATCTGGAGGAAACCTAGTCAGGATCGAGGGAAAGATGAACGGAGCAAAGTACAGAGATCCTTGATGAAAACCTGCTCCAGAGCGCTCAGGACCTCAGACTGGGGGGCGAAGGTTCACCTTCGAACAGGACAACAACCCTAAGCACACAGCCAAGACAATGCAGGGGTGGTTTCAGGACACGTCTCTGAATGTCCTTGAGTGGCCCAACCAGAGACCGGACCAGAACCCGATCGAACATCTCTGGAGAGACCTGAAAATGGCTGTGCAGCAACGCTCCCCATCCAACCTGTCAGAGCTTAAGCGGATCTACAGAGAATAATGGGAGAAACTCCCCAAATACAGGTGTGCCAAGCTCATACCAAATAAGACTTGATGCTGTTATAGATGTCAAATGTGCTTCTATAAAGTACTGAGTAAAGGGTCTGAATACTTTACTTTTTATTTTTTATTTTATATATTAGCACAAAAAAAAAAAACATTTTGCTTTGTCATTATGGGGTATTGTTTGTAGATTGTTGAGGACAAAAAACGGTGTAATCCATTTTAGAATAAGGCTGTAATGTAACAAAATGTGGAAAAAGTCAAGGGGTCTGAATAATTTCCGAAGGCACTGTAAATATTCAGTTTGGTGTATTCAATCATTCTTATGGCACGTGTTTCTCTGGGGTAAAACATACAATCATGATGAGTCTTTGTTGGGATTTCCCAAAGGGTCTTCTGAAAGGGTTCATATGAATAATGCTTAATCTTGTGAAGCATGTAGGCTACATGCCTGAGAATTAAGCATTATTCAACCATTCTTTATGGCCCATGGATCTCTGAGCAAAAGACAAATGTGATTCTTATTCACCCCGACCTTATTCTGTGCTATCCACCCTGACCCATATATAAACAACATACATCTCAGCTCATCTTAACCACAACATATTTGTCATTAGCCTGAGTCTCTAATTGCTGTAAACAAGGATGGCTCATTAGGAATTGAACAGTATTTTGATGTGTTAACTTTTTATTTACTAAACAATATAGGCTATTCCCTTCTGCATCATATAACATTCTAATGGCTGTTGTTGAGATTACGTAAGAGAGGAATGGGGCTTGGTAGAAGCTAAAGGCACATTAAGATCTGCCAGGCAGAATTAGTTTACAGGCTAGGATGAAAATATACAGATTAAGACAAGAGGATTGTGATATCCCATAAACATTTGCATAAATGTGGAAGAATTAGAAACAATAGGACTAGCAATGCGAGCAAAAATAATTGGAAGTGAATGTTAGCAGTACAGAAAGTTCGCCATCGAAGTGGAAAATAAACACAATTGTAGTGAATTTCAGTCAATTACTCAGCAAACTGTGATTCTATTAATTTAAACGTTTTTCAAATTATGTACAGCCACTTCATTACTCAGTCACTCGGGAGATTCATTAAATGGGTTTCCATGGCCGAGCAGCCGCACACAAGCCTAAAATCACCATGTGCAATGCCAAGCTGGGGTGTAAAGATCGCCTCCATTGGACTCTGGAGCAGTGGAAACAGGTTCTCTGGAGTGATGACTCATGCTTCACCATCTGCGTTTGGCGGATGCCAGGAAAACACCAACTGCCTCAATGCATAGTACCAACTATAACATTTTGGTGGAGGAATAATGGTCTGGGGCAGTTTATGGTTCGAGCTAGGCTCCTTAGTTACAGTGAAGGGAAATCTTAAAACTACAGCATACAATGAAATTCTAGACGATTCTGTGCTTCCAACTTTGTGGCAACAGGTGGGGAAGGCCATTTTCTGTTTCAGAATGACAATGCCCTCGTGCACAAAGCGAGGTCCATACAGAAATGGTTTGTCGAGATTGGTGTGGAAGAACTTGACTGGCCTTCACAGAGCCCTGACCTCAATCCCATCTAACACCTTGGGGTGAATTGGAACTCCGACTGCGAGCCAGGCCTAATCGCCCAACATCAGTGCCCGACCTCACTAATGCTTGTGGCTGAATAGAAGCAAGCCCCTGCAGCAATGTTCCAACTCACCTGAGTTACCTACTCGATCAGTGTAAAAACACAGTGAGATCATATAAAATCTGATGTTTTGAACACTTCAATGTCCTATTTCAGGTATACCAGGACTGTACACAGTAAGTGCGGTATTCAGAGACCTGACATCTGCGAGTCTCCCTTTGACATCAATGAATGATTCACTTGAAAGTCTGAGTTACGCTCAAAGCCAAGTCTGACTACTGCCCTAAATAATGTGGACATGGTAATTTCTGGACCAACAATACACTCCTGTGAACCAAAGGAAATGGCTAGTAGAGTAGCCTAAATGTAGGATAGAGAGTAGAGGGATATTGTTATCCACGTTGGCACCAACGATGTTAGAATGAAACAGTCAGGTCACCAAGCGCAACATAGCTTCAATGAGTAAATCAGCTAGAAAGATGTGTCGGCATCGAGTAATTGTCTCTGGCACCCTCCCAGTCAGGGGGAGTGATGAGCTCTACAGCAGAGTCTCAAAACTCAATCGCTGGTTGAAAACTGTTTTCTGCCTGGCCTGCAGCCTACAAGCTGTTGCGCAGCAACTCACCGCCTTCCTGAAGACAAACAATGTATACGAAATGCTTCAGTCTGGTTTTAGACCCCATCATAGCACTGAGACTGCACTTGTGAAGGTGGTAAATGACCTTTTAATGGCATCAGACCGAGGCTCTGCATCTGTACTTGTGCTCCTAGACCTAAGTGCTGCTTTTGATACCATCGATCACCACATTCTTTTGGAGAGATTGGAAACCCAAATTGGTCTACACGGACAAGTTCTGGCCAGGTTTAGATCTTATCTGACGGAAAGATATCAGTTTGTCTCTGTGAATGGTTTGTCCTCTGACAAATCAACTGTAAATTTCGGTGTTCCTCAAGGTTCCATTTTAGGACCACTATTGTTTTCATTACATATTTTACCTCTTGGGGATGTCATTCGAAAACATAATGTTAACTTTCACTGCTATGCGGATGACACACAGCTGTATCAATAAAACTGTGAAGGACCTCGGTGTTACTCTGGACCCTGATCTCTCTTTTGACGAACACATCAAGACTGTTTCAAGGACAGATTTTTTTCCATCTACGTAACATTGCAAAAATCAGAAACTTTCTGTCCAAAAATGATGCAGAAAAATTAATCCATGCTTTTGTTACTTCTAGGTTAGACTACTGCAATGCTCTACTTTCCGGCTACCCGGATAAAGCACTAAATAAACTTCAGTTAGTGCTAAATACGGCTGCTAGAATCCTGACTAGAACCAAAACATGTGATCATATTACTCCAGTGCTAGCCTCCATACACTGGCTTCCTGTCAAGACAAGGGCTGATTTCAAAGTTTTACTGCTAACCTACAAAGCATTACATGGGCTTGCTCCTACCTATCTCTCTGATTTGGTCCTGCCGTACATACCTACACGTATGCTACGGTCACAAGACGCAGGCCTCCTAATCCAGGCACTTGTCATCTCCCGTCTGGATTACTGCAACTCGCTGTTGGCTGGGCTCCCTGCCTGTGCCATTAAACCCCTACAACTCATCCAGAACGCCGCAGCCCGTCTGGTGTTCAACCTTCCCAAGTTCTCTCACGTCACCCCGCTCCTCCGCTCTCTCCACTGGCTTCCAGTTGAAGCTCGCATCCGCTACAAGACCATGGTGCTTGCCTACGGAGCTGTGAGGGGAACGGCACCGCAGTACCTCCAGGCTCTGATCAGGCCCTACACCCAAGCAAGGGCACTGCGTTCATCCACCTCTGGCCTGCTCGCCTCCCTACCACTGAGGAAGTACAGTTCCCGCTCAGCCCAGTCAAAACTGTTCGCTGCTCTGGCCCCCCAATGGTGGAACAAACTCCCTCACGACGCCAGGACAGCGGAGTCAATCACCACCTTCCGGAGACACCTGAAACCACACCTCTTCAAGGAATACCTAGGATAGGATAAGTAATCCTTCTCATCCCCCCCCCCTTAATGATTTAGATGCACTATTGTAAAGTGGCTGTTCCACTGGATGTCAGAAGGTGAATTCACCAATTTGTAAGTCGCTCTGGATAAGAGCGTCTGCTAAATGACTTAAATGTAAATGTAATTGTCCCTAGAATTTCTAAGCAAACAGCTGGAGGCAGGGCTTTCTCCTATAGAGCTCCATTTTTATGGAATAGTCTGCCTACCCATGTGAGAGACGCAAACTCTCAACCTTTAAGTCTTTACTGAAGACTCATCTCTTCAGTGGGTCATATGATTGAGTGTAGTATGGCCCAGGAGTGTGAAGGTGAACGGAAAGGCACTGGAGCAACAAACCGCCCTTGCTGTCTCTGCCTGGCCGGTTCCCCTCTCTCAACTGGGATTCTCTGCCTCAAAACCTATTACAGGGGCTGAGTCACTGGCTTACTGGTGCTCTTCCATGCAGTCCCTAGAAGGGGTGCATGACTTGAGTGGGTTGAGTCACTGACGTGATCTTCCTGTCCGGGTTGGCGCACCCCCTTGGGTTCGTGCCGTGGGGGAGATCTTTGTGGGCTATACTCAGCCTTGTCTCAGGATAGGAAGTTGGTGGATGAAGATATCCCTCTAGTGGTGTGGGGTCTGTGCTTTGGCAAAGTGGGTGGGGTTACATCCTGCCTGTTTGGCCCTGCACGGGGGTATTGTCAGACGAGGCCACAATGTCTCCCTACCCCTCCTATCTCAGTCTCCAGTATCTATGCTGCAATAGTTTGTGTCGGGGGCTAGGGTCAGTCTGTTATATCTGGAGTATTTCTCCTGTTTTATCCGGTGTCCTGTGTGAATTTAAGTATTCTCTCTCTCTCGGAGGACCTGAGCCCTAGGACCATCTGGCCTGATGACACCTTGCTGTCCCCAGTCCACCTGGTCGTGCTGCTGCTCCAATTTCAACTGATCTGCCTGCGGCTATGGAACCCTGACCTGTTCACTGGACATGCTACCTTATCCCAGACCTGCTGTTTTCAACTCTCTAGAGACACCAGGAGCGGTATAGATACTCTGAATGATCGGCTATGAAAAGCCAACTGACATTTAGTCCTGAGGTGCTGACCTGTTGCACCCTCTACAACCACTGTGATTATTATTATTTGACCCTGCTGGTCATCTATGAACATTTGAACATCTTGGCCATGTTCTGTTATAATCTCCACCCGGCACAGCAGGAAGAGGACTGGCCACCCCTTATAGCCTGGTTCCTCTCTAGGTTTCTTCCTAGGTTTTGGCCTTTCTAGGGAGTTTTTCCTAGCCACCGTGCTTATACACCTGCATTGCTTGCTGTTTGGGGGTTTAGGCAGGGTTTCTGTACAGCACTTTGTGACATCAGCTGATGTAAGAAGTGCTTTATAAATACATTTGATTGATTGGTTGATGTACAGCAATTCAACACAAAACTGCTGCTGACATCTTTCTCAATGCTATCAGTCTCAAGCACAGACTAAATCCTCAATCAAGTGAGCATATGACAGTTCCATCATTATTATCCTGAAAGAGAGCCCTTACAACATGCACTCTATTGAATTTAGATGTTGCATTTAATGTAACAGGTGTGCGGATCAATTCCATACTCTGCACAGCCAGATACGGCTTATCCCCCTTTCCAGTGGTTGACAAACTTTTTTTTTTTTTTTAAGGAACTCAGTCTGGCTTTTAACTTACTCTTGAAAGTTGTAATAGTATAATGGACAAGGTGCAATTTCGAAATTGGGTAGTGCATCATCAGTTTTTGAATCATCAGCCATTGTTTGTGTATATGTCATTGTTGAATATTCAATCTTGTTCAAAGTAAATAGCCTACTTCCTGACCTTAAATAGAAACATTTTATAGAGAAGCCTAACCTTAACTATATCCTTTTTAAACCAACAACCATGACATGACTGCGCTAAGCACAGAAAGAAAAGTTAGACACATATGGATTGTGGGATTAAGGGAGATGATTGTAGTGGCGACCCATCATTCAGGGCAGCTGGGGCTAAACCCCACCTCTTCTGAGATAACTGTTTAGCTAAAAACATATATACAGTACCAGTCAAAAGTTTGGACACACCTACTCACTCAAGGGTTTTTCTTTATTTTTTTTACTATTTTCTACAATGTAGAATAATAATGAAGACATCTAAACTATGAAATAACACATATGGGATCATGTTGTAACCCAAAAAGTGTTAAACAAATCCAAATATATTTATATTTTAGATTCTTCAAAGTAGCAACCCTTTGCCTTGATGACAGTTTTGCACACTCTTGGCATTATCTCAACCAGCTTCATGAGGAATGCTTTTTATTGATTTGTTTAACACTTTTTGGGTTACTACATGATTCCATATGTGTTATTTCATAGTTTTGATGTCTTCACTATTATTCTACAATGTAGAAAATAGTACAAATAAAGAAAAACCCTTAAATGAGTAGGTGTGTCCAAACTTTTGACTGGTACTGTATACATACACATTATATTTAGGGATATTACATTTTTGGCCGTTACCGATATCCAATATTTTTCTTGCCAAAAACCCTGATACTGATACCCGATATTTAAAAATGTTAGCGGCTTTTAAGCATTCTAGTACAGTTAAATAGTTTACACACTGTGGCAGTCGACAGGGAGAGGTGTAGAGAGTGGTAATTGAGGAGGGATATCTTGCAGGTAGCTGGCTCCACCCCCAAGCCTCATATGGACTTCCTGCCCCAACGAGGAAAGGCTGTGAGTTGTTAAGCCAGGGAGTGCTTGGGGATAAAGGAGGAAGCAGCCTGCACAAAGGGGACAGATGAGGTGAGAGAAACGAATGCAAAATCTTTGTGATTGCCTGTTGTGACCAGGACTGTCGGACTACTTGCTTCCATCTTGTCCAGCTGTGTCTAACATTTCACGTAAACCCTGTTTCTTGTCTGCATCGAAGTAGTCCTTGTACCTAGCGTTGAGTATGGTGACGACACAGTAAAGAGACTCAGGGAATGCCACCGAATCGCTTGTACATGTAGCCAATAGCCTGTTTTAGAGAAATGTCATAATTGAATATTGTAAGAGCTTTCATTGTCTGCTTATATGCCCCTTTACTTATCCTATGGTTTTGACTTGGTGTGCAGGGAGAATACTGTAAGAATGGCCCATTGAAATTACAAATGTCCACTTATCCGCTCATCATTCCCTTATGCCATAGTTTGTACATCCTAATTGTTTAAGCAAGTCAGCCATATCAACTGAACTGTTTCCGAACTGTTTCGCTGCCAGACAAGGCACCGCTGATAGCTAGGGGTAGCGGTGGTATGGATTCACTCCATGCTGCTGAAAAGAAAGATCTGAGGTTGGGACAGCTTTATGTAGGCCCTATTACTTTGTGGGCAACGTTTGTCACCATTATAGTACAATTCATGTATTGTTTAGTGTTGTGTGGTGGCTTTGCTGGCATGCATCTAAAACATTTTTGGGGGGGTTGCCCCAACAATATTAAAATCACCACTGCATGATTGTAGCGAACACTAGCTAACTACCTGGCTTACAATGGTAACAATGCAACAATGTAACAACAATGTAACACTGTAGCTAATAGAATTGTTTGCAACATTATAGCACATCATAGGTAGCCTACCTGTAGGGCTTGTTCTGCGCACAGAACGTACAACTCCGGGCAGAAGCATCGCGTATCTGACCCCTCTCTGATCATGTCAAAGGCTGCATTCAGCGCATCAGTGTCTAAAGACAAAACCACACGATATGAAACGTGTTCAACAACACTATCAGTCAACTATTTAGATAGCTAAGAAACTAGCTAGTAGTGTGTTACCTTTTTGTTGGCGTGCCTTGGCCAAATACTGGCGAATGTGAAGATCCATGATGCTCAGTCTTGACAGGTGGTTGCTGTGCTAGAATTAGGCGGGCCCGGCAAGCTTTAACAAATAACTAGCTTGCTAGTTAACATAACGTTAATTAACCTGGTAAGTTTTTTATATCGCACTCGTACTACTTTAATAGATACTACTAGCTAAATACTTAGCCTTACTGACAAGTTTTTGCGTCTCCTGTCGCACCACTACTAAGCTTGTTGTGGTTAGGAAATTGGGAGTGTATCTTAGCAACAAGTAACGGCGGAAGCGACTCTAAGTGAGCCGGTTCATTTGGCTCCATTCGTTTAAAAAAGATGATCATTTGGCTCACAAATCGCTCTTCGTTCAGTAGCGCTTAAAAATGTAGGCTACCTAAAACCATGTAAAAATGGCAAATATCTAATGTAAGCCAACAAATGTTACTGCCATCATGTCAGATTGTGACATGTGAGTTCAAATAAAGTTTTACCTCAACAAATAATTAGATGGGCTGCAAAAAAAAAAAAAAAAAAAAAATGAACGCACTACATAATTACGTGGGCCAGAAAAAGTCTCTCCCCGAGTCGATAGTGCCTTCAGAAAGTAATCAGACCCCTTGACTTTTTCCACATTTTCTTAGGTTACAGCCTTATTGTAAAATGAATTACATAGATGTAAAAAATAAAATTAAAATAAACTCAGCAACCTACACACAATACCCCATAATGACAAAGCAAAAAAAAAGTTGTTTTTTTTTATTTAAAGAATTCAAACACAAATTCCTTATTGACATAATTATTCAGACCCTTTGCTATGAGAGACTCGAAATTGAGCTCAGATGCATTTCCATTGATTATCCTTGAAATGTTTCCACAACTTGATTGGAGTCCACCTGTTGTAAAATCAATTGTTTTGGACATGATTTGGAAAGGCACATACCTGTCTATATAAGATCCCACAGTTGATAGTGAATCTCAGAGCAAAAACTAAGCCATGAGGTCGAAGGAATTGTCCGTAGATCTCTGAGAAAGGATTGTGTCGAGGCACAGATCTGGTGATGGGTACCAAAACATTTCTGCAGCATTGAAGGTCACAAAGAACACAGTGGCTTCCATCATTCTTAAATGGAAGAAGTTTTGAATCACCAAGGCTTCTCGTAGAGCTGGCCGCCCGGCCATACTGAGAAGTTGGGGGAGAAGGGCCTTGGTCAGGGAGGTGACTAAAAACCTGAAGGTGCTTCAGAGTACTGATACTTATGTATGTTGCTAAATCTGTTTTTGCCTTGTCATTATGGGGTATTGTGTGTAGATTGAGGGGGAAAAAACTATTTAATACATTTTAGAATAGGGCTGTAACATAACAAAATCTGGAAAAAGTCAAGGGGTCTGAATACTTTCCAAAGGCATTGTATAGTTCTTGCAGTGAGGAATCACAATCTTCAGAGAATGTTATTAACATCTGCAGTAGGCCTAGTGATGTGTGGATTGACTTAAAAAGAAAACAATACTTGATCTTTATCACCTTCCTGTGACATCGGCTGCAGTAGGTGTCCTGGAGGGGAGGTAGTTTGTCCTCTGTGATATGTTGTGCAGACCACACCATTCTCTGGAGAGCCTTGCGGTTGAGGGCGGTGCAGTTGCCGTACCAGGCGGTGATACAGCCCGACAGGATGCTCTCAATTGGGCATCTGTAAAAGTTTGAGAGAGTTTTAGGTGACAAGCCAAATTTCTTCAGCCTCCTGAGGTTGAAGAGGCACTGTTGTGCCTTCTTCACCACATTGTCTGTGTGGGTGGACCATTTCAGTCTGTCCATGATGTGTACTCTGAGGAACATGAAACTTTCCACCTTCTCCACTGCTGTCCTGTCGATGTGGATAGGGGTGTACTCCCTCTGCTGTTTCCTGAAGTCCACTGTCAGAGTCTAGGTGATGTGGGTAAGGTGAGTCAGGCGCAGGACACAGATGAGTAATAATAGTAACTTTACTCAAAAATAATCTTCCAACAAGGAGAACGAAAATCCAGAATTACATAAACGAGACAACTGACTAAAATACGCACTCACCAAACCATGATGGCTCCCGAGGGTTAAATATGGAAATAATTCAACGTAATGGGAACCAGGTGTACAATACAGACAAAACAAATGGAAAAAGAAATGTAGATCGGTGGAGGATAGAAAGCCGGTAACGTCGACCGCCGAACGCCGCCCGAACAAGGAGAGGCACCAACTTTGACATCCACGATCATCTCCTTTGTTTTGTTGACGTTGTGTGAGTGGTTGTTTTCCTGACACCACCTTCAGAGTTCCCTCACCTCCTCCCTGTAGGCTGTCTTGTCGTTGTTGGTAATCAAGCCTACTACTGTTGTGTTGTCTGCAAACTTGATGATTGTGTTGGAGGCATGCATGGCCATGTAGTCATGGGTGAACAGGGAGTACAGGAGGGGGCTGTGCACGCACCCTTGTGGGGCCCCAGTGTTGAGGTATAGCGGAGTTGAGACCCAGGGCCTCAAGCTTAATAATGAGCTTGGAGGGTACTATGGTGTTGAATGCTGAGCTATAGTCAATAAACAGCATTCATACATAGGTATTTTTCCTATCCAGATCGGATTTGTTGGTATAAACTCGTTTATAGAACATTATTTACAGTTTTAATACAAAATGTAAAAAAGTTGAATTGACATTATAAAGTTAAAACAAGATTTAGAGTAGAATGCATTTATTTTTCACCCCAGATGTCATAGGAAATGTAGTACTGCTTAAATCGACTTTATGGCAGTAGAATGCACATTGCCCTTACAAAAATATATTGCCGTTTTGAAACTGCAGAATAACTGCAGTAACACTGCAAAATTAAAGAAAAATGTGTAATTTTGGATGCAGTATTTGCCGCATACTGCAATTATATTGTCACGGCTTTCGTCTGTAGAAGGAGGAGCGGACCAAAATGCAGCGTGGTTGTTATTCATTTTATTTTAATAAAGAAACTATACACTGATAAACTAACAAAAATAACAAACGTGCGAAAACCTAAAACAGCCCTATCTGGGGCAAAACACAGAGACAGGAACAATCACCCACAAACACACAGTGAAACCCAGGCTACCTAAATATGGTTCCCAATCAGAGACAATGACTAACACCTGCCTCTGATTGAGAACCATATCAGGCCAGACATAGAAATAGACAAACAAGACATCCAACATAGAATGCCCACTCAGATCACACCCTGACCAACCAAAACATAGAAACATACAAAGTAAACTATGGCCAGGGTGTGACATATATTGCACTCTCACTGCAGTTAAACCATTACGCCTCGATCACACCGATAGCGTCATTGCATTTTGGTACAGCAGAAGTGCATTCATTTCAAATGGAAGGCTAATAGCCTTGCAGCATTACGTTGCAGAGGCAGTTGAGGTGAACTCAGTGTGGTGCATACATATGCGTCAAACTGTATTCGTAGAAGGCTTAACAGAAATGATAGCAGAAGGTTAATGTTGAACTTTTATTGCACACACACATCCAGATGCTGCGGCTTACCATTTTGCACAATGACGCCATCGGTGTGATCGAGGCGTTAGTGTACTGCAGTTTCACTGCACTCAGACTGCAATCTTTTTCGTAAGGGTGGAAACAAGGCGACGAGCTGATATGTCATACTTACGTCAGACTTATATTTTACATTTTTTCTTTAAACAGCCTAGTACCTGATTTCGTCCAAAATCAGTCAAAATTTGATCAAAACAGTTCTTGGCCAAAACATAAACATCTATAATGTGCTATACTGTACTGTAATGCACTGTATTTTAGTCTGTGCTCCTCTCTACTGTACTGTAATGCACTGTATTTTAGTCTGTGCTCTTCTCTACTGTACTGTAGTCTACTGTCAAGGGGGGGGGGGGAAATAACCCAATTGCGTAAAAATAAAAGTGAGTCACCCGGTAAAATACTACTTGAGTGTAAAACTATTTGGTTTTAAATATAAGTATCGAAACTAAATGCAATTGCTCAAATATACTTAAGTTTCAAAAGTAAAAGTATGAATTATTATTATTATTAAGTATTATTTAGGAATGTAGTGAAGTTCAAAAAATAAATAAATATAAATAGTAAAGTACAGACTAAAAAAAACGACTTATGTAGTACTTTAAAGTGTTTATACTTAAGTACTTTAAACCACTGTCTATTGTACTCTACTGTACTCTACTGTACATTGCTCTACTGTACTTTAATGTACTGTTCCCTACTCTACTGTATTGGTAATAGTGATCTCGGTTTTGAGACTACTCAAGACCTCATACGTTTGGTCTTTAAATTGTCATGGTGTCAACTCACTGAGTCTGGGTCTGGATCTTGGGACCAATGTTCTGGCATAAATCTTGGTCTTGGCTTCTGGATATTACCTTAGTCTTTGGTTTACAAACCATAGGCAACCCAATTTGAAGAAGACAAAGCCCTCTGATCATTGGCTGATCACTCCCAACCCATAGGAATTCCCACTCAGTTGACTACTTTTAAATGGTGGAAGCTCTCAATGGCAATGTCTATATTAAAACTGGTTACATCCATCAATAGTCTTCCATTTATCTCTATGATTGACACTTGACCCCGCAACGCCTGTTATTTTGCCAAAATAAAGATTGGTACAGTGATCATTTAAATATCAAACAACAAAATACATTTGATGCATAAGCAATTAAAACAATCAAGTTTCAGGTTTATACAATCAACATTGAATATTTTACAGAAAACAATACAGATTATGTTTTGAAAATCAGATTAAAATTAATGTTTTTACTATTTTGTTAATTTAGTATGAAAATACAAATTTCTAAAATTAATGTTTAATAGAAGGTTAATCAAAATGATCATTGCTGTGCATGGTTCTCCCTTTACTGCAACTTTTCACTCTTTTCGGTAGTGACACATTTTGTGAGGTGGTAAGGAATTCAGGTAAATATTTAAAATATGCAAAACAAACAAAGTGTGTGAGTAGTATATACACAGAGTGTACAAAACATTAGAAACACCTGCTCTTTCCGTCACTGACTGACCAGATGATTCCAGGTGAAAGCTATGATCCCTAATTGATGTTGCCTGTTAATTATACTTCTATCAGTGTAGATGAAGGGGAGGAGACAGGTTAAAGAAGGATTTTTAAGCCTTGAGACATGGATTGTAAAGTGTGCCCAAAGGATATCCAACCAACTTGATGCAATTGTGGGAAGCATTGGAGTCAACATTGGGCCAGCATCCCGGTGGAACGCTTTCGACACCTTATCCATGCCCGACAAATTGAGTCTGTTTTGAGGGCAAAAGGGGGTGCAACTTAATAGTAGGAAGGTGTTGCTAATGTTTTGTGCACTCAGTGTACAGTATGTCTACCTACATACAGTATGCGCACTGAAAGTTTGGGAAAAATAGGATACAATAGAAGTAAAATGACCCATTTAGCATCTAGAAACAATTTGGAGATGCTATGAACAATTAAACCAACGCATTTTAATGTATTTTAGAATATCCAATTAACGAAATTAAATATAAATTGCCTAAGTTTAACTAGTTCTGACTAGAGGACTAATTATGATTTGCAGAATTTTGTTTGTTGTGTTTGTACTCACATCCAGGTTTATCCTTGGTGCAGGAGATGCATATTAAGTCACCACAGGAGAGCATGTATTGCAAATTAGATAATCGTCTCAGCTCTCTATGTCAGACATTTGCCCGCCAACTGTAAAATAAAGTGGTGTTCCAAAGATACACAAATACTGTATCTACTACTGAAACCTGCACACAGCAGGGATTGTGCCTGCCTGACCCATTTACACATGATTTGGGGATTTGGTATATGGCCCAGTTTTGAATTTAGGAATTGTCAATATCGTCAATCCTCTTGTGGCACAATGAACACAGCCTACTTTTTCTCCAAGCAGAAAGGCTGTAAGCCTGTAGTGTTGGCCTATAGAAAATAACAAAACATTTGATTCGATAGAAATTACATAGTATTAACCATTATTGAATGGTATGTCTCAGGAAGCTCTCAGGATGAGGACAGTAAGACAAGAAGAAGCAAAAACAATGAAATTAATACACCTTGAATGATATGTTCCTTGCGAAGATACAGTTTCTTCATTATCTATTTAACAGTGGCCAGATCAGAGCAATGTCTGGTGAATAATCCAAATTGCATGTTTGTCACCCCCACTGATTTCCACCAAGGTGGCAAACAAAGATAAACAATGCAGTAGATTACATTAATCACAAAAGCATTTCCAAACAATGAAGAGGGGATAACCAAAAAGCTCCTGTGTCGAGCGTCACATTTGGAGGCTTCATTATCTTTCATAAACACACACATTCAGATGAAAGCAAGGGAGTGAAGAGATTCATAAGTTTACATTTTTTATTTTTTATTATGGCACTAAGAAGCTGTGATTTAACTGTTAGCTTAGAAATCTGGTAATTAGCAGGACCCTGCTAGCGAGGCTAATCCTGTTAGAAGCCTGTTCCTCAAGGGCATACTGCCTGGCAGTCTGTCTCACTCCGTTCTGGATGGAGAGATCCCACAGGACAAACTTATTATAAGAATGAGTGGCAAGATAAAAAATAAACTCTCTGTAAGTTAGGGGGTTTTAAACTAGCAATAATGATCGTCTCTGGCTGATCGTGCAATCAATGACCCAATATGAGGGATGCTGCCGTGTTCATAGGAATGAGAATGGTTACAGCTTCTTGTGTGAATTACAAGAAGAGCCTTTAGGAGGAGATTTACTAAAGCCCTGAAGCTATGAGCAGTATAAATTAATCATTATTTGTGTAAACACTCAAACCTAGGAAAAAGTGGCCAAATAACTTCTTAAAATGAAGCACATTAATCCGCTTTACAAGGGGTGTAGAGCCTAACTTGCGCACATATGCGGCGCATGAGTTTCAAGTTTGGGGAAGTTAATTTTCACCATAAAAAAAATGTAACTTTATATAAAAAGCATGACATGCATAATCGTGTTTGTGGTCACTTTTGAGAAAGGTGTTTTCCTGCTAATGGAACATTTGTGCTTATAGCCTACCGCCACGTGTGCCTTTCTGTGCTTATGTGAAGAAATAATCGAATAGTTTATCAACATTATTATCATCTGTTGCGTCAGGCTAATTGCGTAACAGTTTTTCTTTTATACTAGTGATTGTATTAATTTGGAATCTATCGCATCCCACAACTGTCCCAGCCTGTGTTTGGAATATTTATTTCTCACACAAAATAGGACAACTTTTGTACTGTGGGGAATAGTAGATTGACATGGGCTAGTGCTTTTGCTGTTTGTTAGGCCTACTCATCTTGTTGGCTGACGAAAAGTAAATGTGGACAGTTCTTCCAATATCTTCATCATGCGCCTCGGAATTGGATAAGGACCCGCGCAGTTGCATCTCCGACATGTCTGTCTGCACTTGTAGCTCGTGAGAAAGACCCATGATCACGTGATGGAGAGCCATGTGAGTGAGAGGTGCTTCGGGGCATGTAGCCGGGAGAAGGGAATTATAATTATTTTATTCAGCCATTGGCCACAAAAGGCATGGGTTTTTATAGAGGGAATTAAAGCCACACAAATGGGATTTCTCTGGAAACGTTCAGACATCATCAAGTGTTTGTCACTTGATCATGCAACTTTTTCAAGTCATCATTAAGAGTCGCATCATGTAGCCGTAGAATGTAATACAAATCAAAACATATAGTCCAACAGGAGTACCTGTTTCTTTGTTAACCGCTCATCACAGAATAGCTGTGGCATAGCCAGATCAGGGCCCAACTTAAGAACAACTCAGAGTATGCTATACTGTTCTTCATATCATGTTTCTTTAGACCTGTCGAAAATAAATTATGGATTTACTTTGATGGTGTAGGCTATATTACATGGATTTATTAGATTTTTTAAAAATGTAGATGTTCCAAAGGTCTTTTTCAGTAGCTTGTAGGCTATGCGTGGAAGCCAGGAGATGCTAAATGTGTTTATTTATATTTATTTGCTTTACAATCACCAGCTGACAGAATTTCATGACCGCCACAGCCCTAGGAAAGACTTACATTTTGGGGCAAATCAATAAATGTTATCTTTTCAGTGTGAAAACTAGATTATTACTGGTGGACCCAATGGAGTGTAGCCTACATGTTGGTAAGGAAGAATGCAAGTACAGACTAACCCAGTGGGGGTGAAAGATTTTGAACTGCTATATTCCCCCGACATTCACATGCACAATTCACCTCTTATTCAATGTTGGATTAAAGGTATTGTGGGGAGGACAATTTATGCATTCTCTCACCCTCTGCTGAGATAACTTTAAACATCTTAGGAAGATTCCCACAGCACATTATCAGCACATCCCTGAGATGTTAAATGAGCTAGATCAAATCCATTATTGATCAACTCCAAGAAATTATCATCAATAATGTAATACATTTATTGGTGCACATATACAGCACACACTCACACACATTTAGGCTAGAAGTACTGTACACGCTTAGAAAAAAAGGTGCTATCTGGAACCTAAAACGGTTCTTTGGCTGTCCCCATAGGAGATGGGTTCCAGGTAGAACCGTTTTGTTTAATGTAAAACCCTTTTTTCAGAGGGTTCTACATGGAACCAAAAAGGGTTCTCCTGTAGGGACAGCCAAAGAACCCTCTTGGAACCCTTTTTTCTAAGAGTGTAGACTGATAGTAATCACAAGTCTGCACACACACACACTTTAGTCCCATCACACTGAAAACACACAGACATGAGTGTGCAGTCTAAATTACCTAACCTATTCCCTAACATTTGGCATTGGTGTCCTGCTTTCAAAATATTTTACAGCATGAGCTAGTGCTAACTTAGAGCCTAGGCATTTGAATAATACGCTGTCTTTGGATTGCTGTATAAAGTATTGTCATCCTAGTCGCTGTCAAAGTGTTTTCTAAATAAATGGATATAGAACTTTTTGCAACGGTAAAATCTACAGCAAGAGATATATCACACAAGTTTTTATAACACCTATGATCACATAATCTCTTGTTACGAAACCCTTTGTCTAGAGGTTTTAGGTCCGTAACCTGAATGAATGTGTGCATTTATGTGAGAAAGTGTTTGAGGACTGTGTTAGATGCACATGTGCTCAGGGAGACAGCAACCTTACCTTAGGTCCAGCTCTGTCTTGACTCCTTTGGGTCGGCGAGCCCAAGCGGGTTATGTTAAGAGGGTGACGAAAACAAATATATATGAAAAGGAAAACTACCAACAGCCTAAACTAAAGATTGAAGACCAAAACAAAGCCCTCATGGCCACCAAACAAAGCCACGGGCTCTCCAAGCTGGCACTCTGACTGACCATCACATTAAGTGCTTATCAACCAGGCACAACATTTGGACAAGGTTGCTGCTGCCCTCTGGGGGGGATGTGGTAGTGAGATGTGGTGTGGTTTACACGAGAGACTTGGCTGCTGATTCCATCTCATTTCATCCAATCAAGCAAAGAGCAATATAGGTTCATTAATATGATTTACACATGCAATGTGTAATGGCAGGAGATCATATCAATCTATGCCAGCGAGCGTGGCATTAACTGATTGCAATTAACAGTGCCCTGGCATACCACACAACAATCAGGCCATCAATATCCCATAACACACACACACACACAGTATAACTAGTCCAAAGAAAAAAAACATACAAACATTTGCCTTCATACATCGAAGATCACTTTTCACAGTAGTACATCAAAAATATGGAAACATACGGAATCGTGTAGTAACCAAGATTGTTCAAATAGCCACCCTTTGCCTAGATGACAGCTTTGCACAAGCTTGGCCTTCTCTCAACCACCTTCATGAGGTAGTCACCTGGAATGCATTTCAATGAACAGGTGTGCCTTGTTAAAATTTTATTTGTGGAATTTCTTTCCTTCTTAATGCATTTGAGCCAAAAAGTTGTGTTGTGACAAGGTAGGGGGGTAAACAGAAGATAGCCATATTTGGTAAAAGACCAAGTCCATATTATGGCAAGAACAGCTCAAATAAGCAGAGAAACGTCGTCTATCATTACTTTAAGACATGAATGTCAGTCAATGCGGAAAACTTTAAGAACTTTGAAAGTTTCTTCAAGTGCAGTCGCAAAAACCATCAAGTGCTATGATGAAATTGGTTCTCATGAGGACCGCCACAGGAAAGGAAGACCCAGAGTTACCTATGCTGCAGAGGATACGTTCATTAGAGTTACCAGCCTCAGAAATTGCAGCCCAAATAAATGCTTCAGAGTTCAAGTAACAGACACATCAACTGTTCAGAGGAGACTGTGAATCAGGCCTTCATGGTCATATTGCTGCAAAGAAACCACTACTAAAGGACACCAATAAGAAGAGACTAACGGTTTTCTGTAGGCGAAAGAGAGTCGGACCAAAATGCAACGTGTAGATTGCGATCCATGTTTAATCAAAAAACGTAAACACGAATCAATACAAATACTACAAAAACGTAACGAAAACCGAAACAGCCTATATTTAATTAAACTAATACAGCGACAGGAACAAGGACACTAAGGACAATCACCCACGAAACACACAAAGAATATGGCTGCCTAAATATGGTTCCCAATCAGAGACAACGATAATCACCTGACTCTGATTAAGAACCGCCTCAGGCAGCCATAGACTAAACACACCACAATAACCCATGTCACACCCTGGCCTGACCGAATAAATGAAGAATAAACATAATATATTTCGACCAGGGCGTGACAGAGACTTAATTGGTCCAAGAAACACAGAGCAATGGACATTAGAGCGGTGGAAATTTGTCCTTTGGCCAGGAGTCCAAATTTGAGATTTTTGGTTCTATCTGCTCAGTCTTTGTGAGACGCAGTGTGGGTGAACAGATGATCTCTACATGTGCTTTTCCCACCGTAAATCAAATTACTTACATCTGCTCCTTTTTTTCAAATTTCGACCAAAATGACATACCCAAATCTAACTGCCTGTAGCTCAGGCCCTGAAGCAAGGATATGCATATTCTTGGTACTACTTGAAAGGAAACACTTTGATGTTTGTGGAAATACGAAAGGCATGTCAGAGAATATAACACATTAGATCTGGTAAAAGATAATACAAAGAAAAATCCAACCGTTTTTTTGCATTTTTTTTGTACCATAATATTTGAAATGCAAGAGAAAGGCCATAATATATTATTCCAGCACAGGCGCAATTTATATTTTGGCCACTAATATATCACTAGCCACTTTAAACAATGCTACCTAATATAATGTTTACATGCCCTACATTATTCATCTCATATGTATACGTATATACTGTACTCTATATCATCTACTGCATCTTTATGTAATACATGTATCACTAGCCACTTTAACTATGCCACTTTGTTTACATACTCATCTCATATGTATATACAATACTCTATACCATCTACTATATCTTGCCTATGCTGCTCTGTACCATCACTCATTCATATATCTTTATGTACATATTCTTTATCCCCTTACACTTGTGTGTATAAGACTGTAGTTTTGGAATTGTTAGTTAGATTACTTGTTGGTTATTACTGCATTGTAGACTTTTATCTCCCTTACCAACTTCAAACATCTGCTATCTGACCAGCTAACCGCTGCAGCTGTACATAGTCTCATCGGTAAATAGCCCGCCCAATTTTACCTACCTCATCCCCATACTGTTTTTATTTATTTACTTTTCTGCTCTTTTACACACCAATATCTCTACCTGTACATGACCATCTGATTATTTATCACTCCAGTGTTAATCTGCAAAATTGTAATTATTTGCCTACCTCCTCATGCCTTTTGCACACAATGTATATAGACTCTTTTTTTCTACTGTGTTATTGACTTGTTTATTGTTTACTCCATGTGTAACTCTGTGTTGTCTGTTCACACTGCTATGCTGTAACGGCGTTCTTCGTTTGTCGCAAGAAAGTCGGACCGAAATGCAGCGTGTTGGTTACTCATGTTTTTTAATGAAAACAAATGACGATTACATGAAAATACTGAGACAAATACAAAACAACAAAACGGAACGTGAAACCTAAATACAGCCTATTTTTTTTTTATAAAAAATTATTTATTATCTTCAATACCATTCATTCTTTACAAATCATAATTTACATACATACACAAATAATGGTATTTTTAATTAAACTAATTAAATTAAACTTAAACATAAACCCCAAACAAAACCTCAGGGGAGCATCTTCCCTCCCCGTCACCCTACAAAATACCTTTCCCTATCTCCCCATCCCTAATCTATCCTCTTACAAATCTAAATGACACCCAGCCCTAAACACCCCTTCCACCTCTCCCGAGCAGCATGCTGCCCCCACTTCCTCTCCTCCCTCTTCATCCTCCCCCTCAAATCTCCTTCCACTCTCCTCACTATCCCTTCCACCCCCCAATCTCTCCCTGTCTTCTCCATGTTCAGCCTTGCTTCCCACAGCCCCCGTTTAAAGAGACTCATGAGAAGCCAGAGCAGAAACCTGTCCCTATCCGTCCCTCTCACTCTCCCTACACCCCTCTCTAACCTGGCCCACGTCAATACAAAATCCCCCTTTACCAAACCTAACAACACCCGTGTCCTAGCCCATACTACTCCGGCAAAGGCACAGTCCCAAAAGACATGGCGCACAGTCTCCTCCCTGCCACAAGAGGATCTTGGACAGATGGGGGATAGCACTAAACTATACCGGTACAAGATGGAACGTACCGGCAAACACTTATGAAGGCTCAACCAATTCAGGTCCTTGAGCCTGTTGTCCAGACCCCGCACCTGCACTCCCTCCCAGACCACTTCCGAGATGCCTACTACAGGCGCCGGACTCTCTGCCTTTCTGACCTCCTCGTACAGGTGCCTATGATCTAAACCTACTCGGGCAACTTCAACCTCTGGGTGCGCACGCAGCCACTTGGCCGCATGACCAAAGTGCCACGGCAGCTGTTCCGCCCGAGGACCCGTGTTAGACCACACCATTATGCTTCTCGCCTGATATGAGAAAAATACCCGCAGAAGGTAACCGGACGGGTGTATCACTGACTGAGCAAGCTCCGTTAACAAGAAAGAAACAAAAATTGTGTCCAGCTTGAGGGGGAAATGTGGTACCCCCCTACCTCCCTCCCCGATGGGACAGATCATGCGTGCCCTGGCGACCCACTCATACCGGCCACTCCACATAAACTGAAACACAAGCTTCACTAGAGGCCTTCTCAGACAAGCCGGCAATGGGTAGATGTATGCCGAATACAAAAGCGACGGCAACACATCCACCTTTAGGACCAGGACTTTGCCCATAAAAGACAAATACCTAGCTTTCCACATTGCTAGCTTCCTCTGTACCACTGCAATACGCATGTTCCAGTTTAGCGTCGCAGAGCCGGAGGTCTCAAAATGGACCCCGAGAATCCTCAGGGCCCCCTCACAGAGAGATAACCCCCCAGGCACATCCGTTCTACCGTGCCATCTTCCGAAAAACTTGACGGAAGACTTTGCATGGTTCAGAACTGCTCCCGACGCTCGAGTGAAATCCCCAAAGATGGCAAGGGACCTTGTCAGGCACGAGTCCTTGCACAACAACAAGGAAGTGTTGTCGGCGTACTGCGTCATCTTAACACGCAGTCAACCACTTCCAGGGATCAGCAGACCTTCCACCCCTGTGTCTGCCCTAATGGCAGCCCCCAGAGGCTCCATGTACAGAACGAAGAGGAGAGCCGAGAGTGGGCACCCCTGCCTGACCCCAGAAGAGAGGTCAAAAACGTCACCCAAGTGACTATTTACACTAACTCGGCACCCCGCTCCGACATATAATGTACGAATCCATCCTATAAACTTCTCCCCAAATCCTAATCTACCTAACACTCTGAATAAAAAGGATCTATTCATGCGATCAAAGGCTTTCGCCTGATCTAGCGCTGCTACCATAAAAGGCAGTCCTCTATCTTCAACCCAAGCGATGGAGTCCCTGATTAACTGTAGGTTCCATCTAATAGAGCGGCCCTCTACCCCGCACGTCTGATCCTCATGAACGACGTAGGGAAGGGCTGTGCGTAACCGGTCTGCTAAAACCTTTGCAAGTAGCTTGTAATCTACACACAGCATGGTCAACGGCCGCCAGTTGCCAAGGTCAGTTACTTCCCCTTCTTATATAAAAGTGACAGCACACCAACAGCCATTGATCCCCCTGGGACCCCCGTCTCAAGGATGGCCTTCAAGACTTCGAGGACCACTGGTCCAAGTATACCCCAAAACTTGAGATAAAACTCAGCCGGCAGCCCATCCATCCCAGGCACCTTCCCTTTTCCCATCCTCCTAAGAGCGCTCTCAACCTCTTCTAGTGAAATCTGGGCCTCCATCACTTCTCCAATGTCCTCCGGCAACCGCCTGGACAAGTGTTCTAAAAACACATTTCCCTGCTCTACATCTATTTCCCTTTCCTTAAATAAACCTTGGAAATGATCAGTTGTCACCCTGACCATATCCTCTGGTTCTCTAACTATACTACCATTTTCTTCCCTAACACCATGCATTACCTTCATACTCTGTCTTGCCCTAACCAACTTAAAGAACATAGCAGAACAAGTCTCATTATGTTCTAGAAAGCCGCTATGCGCACGCTCCAGGAAAGCTCGAGCCTTCCGCTCCTGCAACTCCCTGAGCTGCGCCTTTAGGGTTGAGGATCTCTCCCAGTCAAACGACCCGCCGAGGTTGCCTGCCTCGTATTCGAGTTCAATTAACCTTTGGATACGATCCACCTCCCTCCTCTCCTCCCTTTTTTCCTCTTGCAATACCCTATTATAAAAGCCCTAATCCTCACCTTAACTAATTCCCACCACTCTAACACCCCCTCGCACATGGACCGGAGACCCTCAAGCCTCCTAAAGAAAACATAAAACCCGTCAACAAAAGCCTGCTCCTCCAGCACATCCCGATCTAGCTTCCAGTACCCCTTACCAAAGAGGCAGACTGGCGACCCCACCTGCAGGATCACCCCGTCGTGATCCGAAAAGAAAACAGGCAACAGCCGCCCAGACAACTTTCCCAAAGACCTTGGTACAAAAATATAATCGAGCCTCCGCTCAACCCCCCTGGAGTTACGCCATATAGGACCGTCCATTTTCGGAGTAGTGTGCATACCACCATCTACCAGACCATGGCAAGCCATTAGCCTAGCAATGGCGCCTGCACTGTTATCCCCCCCTCTTCCTAAATCTGTATTAAAATCCCCCCTATCACTAATTTCCTATTTGTGACACACAGGGGTGTCAGACAGTCCACCATCTCCTTTCTGTCTACCACTACCTGTGGCCCATACACCACCACTAATCTAAATTTACAATCCCTTATCGTGACATCCACCCCTATAACCCTCCCCTGCATTACCACAAATGAATCCTCCACTTTTACCTCCCTGTGCCCACACAAAATCCCTACCCCCGATGAGTGCACCCCCCCTACACCCCAAACCGACTCCCCCTTGTCCCTCTCCCTCTTAAATCTACTAACATCCCCTCCATCACTCAGGTGAACCTCCTGTAAAAAACAAAAATCAAAACCCACACCCTCCAAATAACTAAAAACCACCCTCCTCTTAACAATATCTCTTAAACCCCTTACATTTAAACTAACAAAAGTAAAATTAGTCTCCTTGAAAAAAAATAAAACATGTAATACACACAAATTCTAAACTCAGACAGAAAAAAAACAAAAAACAGGAGACTCACCCGATGCTCCCCTGCTCCATATCTACCGGTGAGAACACCATCTGTAATCCCGACATCCCCCCTCTTCCTCCATCACACCATCCCAGGATGCAGGAATAGTGTTTGGCTTCGGGGTGCCCTGCACCCTGGGTCTACCCCCACAATCCTCCCCTCCCCAGTGTTGCAGCTGGTTTGGAAAAGAATTGGGGAGGCTGAGTCCCCAAACAAAAACTCCCCACCTCCTCCTGTACCCAGTCCTGAGTCTTGTTAGGTGTGTCCCCACCCAAATGAAGTTGAGAGTCTTGGGAAACCAGCAGCAACCCAGAGGTTTCTCCCACCCCCATCACTCTCTTGGCCATCCCCTCCCCTCACTGTCGGCCAATCGCACCCTCCTCTTCATTCTCTTCTTTGGTGATGGCGGCAGTGGAGAGATACCACCCCCCCGCCAGCTCCTCCACCATACCCCTCATCTCTTCCACCATGTCACTTTCCCCCAGTCCACTTGCTCTTCCACCGTCTTCTTCTCCACCACTCCTCCCTCGCTTTCTTCTCTCTCATGCTCCTCCACTCGGTTGCCTTCTTCCACCGCTTTTCCTGGTTCTCCTACTCCCGTGCCTTCCGTTTCCTTCTCTCTTCCATCCGCCGCTTCTTGCTCCTCTTCCTTCCTTGTGGCCTTCCCCTCTGGACTTGTATTCTTGTCATGAGGCGTGTTTCCATCCCCTCCTCTTCTTCCCCCATCCCCCGCTCCTGCTCCCCCCCCCAGCCGCAGACGCATATGACCTCAAACGGGCCGGGCACCCCCGCCACAGGTGTGCTGACGAGCCACACCCATGGCATGTCTTAGGCTTGTCACAATCCCTCGCCTCGTGATCCTCAGATCCACAAAATCTGCATTTTCTCATGCTGCACGAGGCGAAAATGTGACCGTAGGCCATACAGCGCCTACAAAATGGGGGCTGACGTGCATAAAACAATGTCCCCCTGTCAGCCCCAAGGGAGAACATAGCAGGAGGATGTAGGTAGCCACCATGTCCCTTTGGGTCCTCCCTGAGGAGGGCCTAGAAACCTCTCCTCCCATTCCAAAACCCAAGGGAGTCTTTGAAGTGCCTAGCTGAGGAAACGTTATCCATGTATCTCCCCAGAAAAGCCCTCACCTCTTCATCCTTAACGTAAGGGTTGTAAATGTTAACAGTTACAACCCTAAAGTTATTCTTCGCCAGACTTGATATTTCGTAGTGGCACATCGGCCTCTCACCTCCCACTGCTCTTGCCCTTCTCAGGATATCATCATGTTTTTCTTCCATATATAGCGCGATGTCGTATGCTCCCTCCAACGAGTTGCCTTGGAAACAAAACACGTCCTTCACCGTCAGCTTTAGAATCCCCATCAATATAATCCTTCCAAAAGATTCTCGTCCTAAAGGCTCCAACTCCTTTTCCTTCCAAGCAAAACGAATCGTGTTAGCCAGCCCAATCCCAGGGACCGACCGTGATGATGTATTTAGCACCATCTCCGCAAGGAGAATGGCGCTCGTTCTTTTTTCTTCCAATACAAGAAAAAAAAAGAAAATCCAAAAGTGACCGAGTCTGCCTGGTGAACACTAACACAGAGACAGGAACAATCACCCACGAAATACACAGTGAAACCCAGGCTACCTAAATACGGTTCCCCATCAGAGACAACAAGAATCACCTGACTCTGAGAACCGCCTCAGGCAGCCAAACCTAAACTAAACACAGCCCTAATCAACCACAATCCCAATGCCTACAAAAACCCCAATACGACAACACAATAACATAAACCCATGTCACACCCTGGCCTGACCAACTAATTAACTAAAACACAAAATACTAAGACCAAGGCGTGACATATGCTTTATCTTGGCCAGGTCGCAGTTGCAAATGAGAACTTGTTCTCAATTAGTCTACCTGGTTAAATAAAGGTGAAATTAAAAAAAATTAAAAATTTAAAAAAAATGTCGGAACTAGAA
The DNA here is from genome assembly GCF_036934945.1 of Oncorhynchus masou masou. Classification (NCBI taxonomy): domain Eukaryota; kingdom Metazoa; phylum Chordata; class Actinopteri; order Salmoniformes; family Salmonidae; genus Oncorhynchus; species Oncorhynchus masou. The sequence goes on from NC_088235.1 coordinate 62,196,668, forward strand.
GCACAAGCATTTCGCTACACTCGCATTAACATCTGCTAACCATGTGTATGTGACAAATAAAATTTGATTTGATTTGATTTAGATGGCAGCAGTGTATGTGCAAAGTTTTAGACTGATCCAATGAACCATTGCATTTCTGTTCAAAATGTGTCAAGACTGCCCAAATGTGCCTAATGTGTTTATTAATAACTTTATATTCAAAACTGTGTACTCACTTCAAACAATAGCATGGTATTTTTTCACTGTAATAGCTACAGAGCAGTTAGATTAACAATAATTTAAGCTTTCTGTCAATATCAGATATGTCTATGTCCTGGGAAATGGTCTTGTTACTTACAACCTCATGCTAATCGCATGTTAGCTCAACCGTCCCGCAGGGGACCCACCAATCCTGAATAAGTTTAACAATGCAGTTAAGAAAAATACCCCCCCAAAATACAAAATGAAAGTAACAAATAATTGAAGAGCAGCAGTAAAATAACAATAGTGAGGCTATGTACAGGGGGTCCCGATACAAGATCAATGTGCGGGGGCACCGGTTAGTTGAGGTAATATGTACACGTAGAGTTATTATAGTGACTATGCATAGATAATAACAGAGTTGCAGCAGCGTAAAAGAGGTGGGGGTAATGGAAATAGTCTGGGTAGCCATTTGATTAGAAAAGCATGGAGGAGGTGGTGTTTTGGTGTGGGGGTGCTTTGTTGGTGACACTGTCTGTGATTTATTTAGAATTCATGGCACACTTAACCAGCATGGCTAGCACAGCATTCTGCAGCGATATGCCATCCCAAGTGGTTTGCACTTAGTGGGACTATAATTTGTTTTTCAACAGGACAATGACCCAACACACCTCTGGGCTGTGTAAGGGCTATTTTACCAAGAAGGACAGTGATGGAGTGCTGCATTAGATGACCTGGCCTCCACAATCCCCTGACCTCAACCAAATTGAGATGGACTGCAGAGTGAAGGAAAAGCAGTCAACAAGTGCTCAGCATGTGGGACCTCCTTCAAAACTGTTGGAAAAGCATTCCAGGTGAAGCTGGTTGAGAGAATTCCAACAGTGTGCAAATCTGTCATCAAGGCAAGGGGTTGCTATTTGAAGAATCTCAATGTCACGCCCTGGTCTAAGTATTTTGTGTTTTTCTTCATTTATTTGGTCAGGCCAGGGTGTGGCATGGGTTTTTGTATGTGGTGTGTTTTGTCTTGGGGTTTTTTCATAGGTATTGGGATTGTAGCTTAGTGGGGTGTTCTAGATAAGTCTATGGCTGTCTGAAGTGGTTCTCAATCTGAGGCAGGTGTTTATCGTTGTCTCTGATTGGGAACCATATTTAGGCAGCCATATTCTTTGAGTCTTTCGTGGGTGATTGTCCTTGTTGTCCTTATGTCTGTCGTGTGCCAGTTTGCACCAGTATTAGGCTGTTTCGGTTTTCGTGTATTGTTTATTGTTTTTTCATATTGATTCGTGTTTACTTCAGTTTTATTAAACATGGATCGCAATCGACATGATCATTGTGCCTCTTAACTTTTTCACTCATCATTATTCAGGATTCACTAATGATTATCCGTAATCATGGTAACATCCACATTAATGTAAAAGTGTTCCGAAACATAATCCATTCTTATTTACAATAAAAGTGACTCCAAAATGACAACACATTATTTACGATCATTTCGATTGTGTACAACATCTGAAACAGAACTAAAACAAACTGCAAATGCATCCAACAAGTTTGTAGAGTCAAAATTTGTCCAAATACTTATGACACCTTCAAATGGGGGGACGAGATACATAAGGTGCTTTCACTTCTAAACAATAAAAAATATATGTATGAAAATACTGTCACGCCCTGACCTTAGAGAGCCTTTTTATTTCTCTATTTGGTTAGGTCAGGGTGTGATTTGGGTGGGCATTCTAGTTTTTCTATTTCGTTGTTGGCCAGGTATGGTTCCGAATCAGAGGTTTATCATTGTCTCTGATTGGGGATCATACTTAGGCAGCCTTTTTTCCACCTTTAGTTGTGGAATCTTGTTTGTATGTAGTTGCTTTCTGCACTGCATGTAGCTTTACGTTCATTTTTGTATTTTGTTGTTTTTTCGGTGTCATTTAAATAAAAGTAAAATGTATGCCTACCAACGAACGTGACAAATACTCTCAAATAAAAAGGTGATATTCACTACTGTCGCCTCATATGAAATATTTGATCTCAAATCCAAAATACTGATGTATAGAGCCAAATTAAAAGTTATATCTTCACTGTCCAAATAAATACATAGGGGAGTGTAGGTTATATGCCTTAAATTAATTCCTCTAACTCTATTTTTGCTCTGTGCTCAATGTCCTTCCCACTGTTTCATGAATTAATCCACAAGAGGACCATGTCTCTGGCTGCCTGCATGCCCTGGATTTGATGGGCATGATTAGGTTGACCACACACTCTGGCTTTTTCACTTGAAAACATAACAGGCTACACAGTATTTGCTCCACTCAGCTCTTTTGATTGACAAATGAGCCAGCGCCTGAGTTCCAGGCAGTTTATATGCTTCTCTCTCTCAATCTCTTCCCAGTCATTAATAATTAATAATTTCCGTTCAGTAACAACTCCAAATCATTCGGGGACTACCACCAAACATGATGTTCGCATAACATGATGCTCGCATGATCGTAAATCTGTACATTAAAACTCTATCCTAGATAATCATGTGCTGCTACCAGGGGAGGAGCAGTTAGTGGTGTGAATCCATCTCCTCCCAAAGAGCACAAACTGGTTGAATCAACATTGTTTCAATGTAATTTGTCAACATTTTGTGACTTGGAATCTACGTGGAAAGTACATTGGATTTGAAAAAAATGTGCTAAGTCATCAACAGCTGTTGTTTCAACTCCACTGTGAATTCAACTAAAAATAGACAATACAACAGGCCTAGGGTTTCAAGCTCTGGTTGATTTCAAATGTAATGATATCGAATTGTGTTGTTGTCAACCCAACCAAATATCAACGTTTGAAGGAGATGTATCTTCTGATTGGATAGTTCCATTTTTGCCACTGAATTAGTCTGGCTTTTATTCCAGTTTGTCTACAAATTAACAATTGATATGGTGGATTTACGTCTTCATCTCAACCAAAAATGTAAGTTAAAGAATAGGACTAAATCAAACTTTATCTAAAGTGCATTTAAAGTTTGATTTGATTTAGTCCTAAGGCTAAATTTTAACAAACATTATACAATGGTAAATCAAATTAGCGTTATAGGTCAGGGGGTGTTTGAGAAATATTTTTGCCATTTTCACAGCTGGAATTATGAGCACAATAGCTGGCGGTGGCAGGACTGGGTTTTGATGAATAAACAAGTTGTAGGTCTGACAAGGACTTGGCCACTCACTCACTGTCTCAAGTACTGTAAGTTATTGACGACTTTGCTTTTGCCATCAACTCCAATTCGGCTGGGGGCACGGATTATTCTCCCCCTGGCCTGGTCCATTGCGGATTGATACTACAGTTGATAAAATAACTACAATAATGAGTAATGGCAACAGTAAAAAAAAAAGAAATCTACTTCCAGTGTTTGCTTAATAGCCTATGTTTGGAGTGTTGGCAGCCAATATTGTTGTAATTGGTTTCAACAAGTATAGCATAGCCTACATGTATACTAGGCTCCCGTAAATTGTATTGTATTATAGGACTGATTAATTTAAATAAGTTTGGAGGAAGAAAATCTAACCTCTTGGAAATTAAAATGGATGGCCCTCCCTTCAGCAAAATATATTTTACCTAAACCCTCCCTGAACACTTGAAAAAAAAAACAACTGACCCACCCCTGGACCACAAATAATAAAGCATAAAGTGGATAGCAAATAACATGTCTACCATTTACCATCACTTCTTGGACAGACCAGAGCCTTATATGTGCAGTTTTAGAAACTATTATTCGTGCTGTAATGCAGAAATTTTGATAGCGCACAGGGCTGCGGGCAAGAAGGTTGTGGGTCGCAGACCATCGTGGAAAAGAGTAAGGGGAGGAAAGATATATTTTTTTCAAGATGGCGCAGCAGTAAGACGTGTTTGTTTTCGTCCCATGTAAATATTGTCTTTTTTGGGGGGTTTTGTATACATCTCAATCTCTTTTTGTCCATTTTTGAATTAAATATACCATCCTGCAATCCACCTCACCCAATGTGGTACGGATCTGCTATTTTTTAGACCATAAAACTGGAACCTCCATCAGCAGCTAGCAAGCTAATTAGCTTCTAGCTATTTAGTCATTGTTAGTCACTGCTAGCGGTCTTTACTTTCAGCTCGGACTCCAGCCGCTTTAGCCCGGATAGCTAGCAAACGAAGTACACCACCTACAATACTTCTCTTACCAGTTGGCCTGGACCCTTTGTCGACACGGAGCCTCGCCGATCCATCACTGCTGGTCTGCTGATGTAATTCGCCGATGTGCTCGCAACCGGCCTCTTAGTTGTGGATGTTGTTGATGATCCATCTGCTAGCCCCGGCCGCTAGCTTCCTGAACGCCGTGTCTCCCGCTCGCCTAGCGTAGTGATTGACTACCGAACAGCTCCCTGTTTCATATATTGCTGCTCATTGGACCCTATGATCATTCTGCTACACAGCCGATGCCTGCTGGACTGTTCATTAACACGGTACTTCATTCTGTTTACCTGTCAGCCCCAGCCTCGTACTCAGGCCCTGTGTGTAGCTAACTGACCCTCTCTGCCCATTCATTGCAATTAACCCGTTATTGTCCTAGCTGTTTACCCATTGTTGTCTCACCCATTGTTGTCTTAGCTCTCCCAATCAACATCTGTGATTGCTTTATGCCTTTCTCTAATGTCAATTTGCCTTGTATACTGTTGTTTAGGGCAGCACTCATTGTTTTATTTTACTGAGGAGCCCCAAGTCCTGCTCAACATGCCTCAGATAGCCCCCTTGTCCCACCCCCGACACATGCAGAGACCGCACCTAGCTTAACTGGCACCTCCAGGATACAACCTCTCATTGTCACTAGAGGTCGACCGATTATGATTTTTCAACGCCGATACCGATAATTGGAGGACCAAAAAAAGCCGATACCAATTCATCGGTATGACAATGATGGACAATTACAACAATACTGAATGAACACTTATTTTAACTTAATACATCGATAAATCAATTTAGCCTCAAATAAATAATGAAACATGTTCAATTTGGTTTAAATAATGCAAAAACAAAGTGTTGGAGAAGAAAGTAAAAGTGCAATATGTGCTATGTAAGAAAGCTAACGTTTCAGTTCCTTGCTCAGAACATGAGAACATATGAAAGCTGGTGGTTCCTTTTAACATGAGTCTTCAATATTCCCAGGTAAGAAGTTTTAGGTTGTAATTATTATAGGAATTATAGGACTATTTCCCTCTATACCATTTGCATTTCATTAACCTTTGACTATTGGATGTTCATATAGGCACGGTATTGCCAGTGTAACAGTATAGCTTCCGTCCCTCTCCTCGCTCCTCCCTGGGCTCGAACCAGCAACACAACGACAACAGCCACCATCGAAGCAGCATTACCCATTCAGAGCAAGGGGAACAAGTACTAGAAGGCTCAGAGTGAGTGATGTTTGAAACGCTATTAGCGCGCGCTAACTAGCCAGCCATTTCACATTTTACACCAGGCTCATCTCGGGAGTTGAAAGGCTTGAAGTCATAAACAGCGCAATGCTTGACACACAATGAAGAGCTGCTGGCAAAACGTACGGAAGTGCTGTTTGAATGAATGTTTACGCGCCTGCTTCTGCCTACCACCGCTCAGTCAGATACTTGTATGCTCAGTCAGATTATATGCAATGCAGGACACGCTAGATAATATCTAGTAATATCATCCACAATGGGTAGTTAACTAGTGATTATGATTGATTGTTTTTTATAAGATGTTTAATGCTAGCTAGCAACTTACCTTGGCTTACTGCAATCGCTTAACAGGCAACAAGAGAGAGGCAGTTCGTTATTGCGTTGGACTAGTTAACTGTAAGGTTGCAAAATTGGATCCCCCGAGCTGACACGGTGAAAATATGTCGTTCTGCCCCTGAACGAGGCAGTTAACCCACCGTTCCTAGGCCGTAATTGAAAATAAGAATGTGTTCTTAACTGACTTGCCTAGTTAAGTAAAGGTATTAAAAAAATACAAATTGGCAAATCGGGGCCCAAAAATATAGATTTCCGATTGTTATGAAAACTTGAAATCGGCCCTAATTAATTGGCCATTCCGATTAATCGGTCGACCTCTAATTGTCACCCAATTCCTAGGTTTACCTCCACTGTACTCGCACCCTACCATACCCTTCTCTGTACACAATGCCCTGAATCTATCCTACTACGCCCAGAAATCTGCTCCTTTTATTCTCTGTTCCCAAAGCACTAGACGACCAGATCTTATAGCCTTTAGCCATACCCTCATCCTGCTCCTCTTCTGTTTCTCTGGTGATGTAGAGGTTTTAACCCAGGCCCTGTGTGCCCCCAGGCGCTATCATTTGTTGTCTTCTGCAACGCTCCCGAAGTTTGCTTTATTCACTGCTTTAGCACACTCCACCAACCCTGATGTCATAGCCTTGTCTGAATCCTGGAAGGCCACCAAAAATGCTGAAATTTCCATCCCCAATTACAACATTTTCGGTCAAGACAGAACAGCTAAAGGGGGCGGAATTGCAATATACTGTAGAGATAGCCTGCAGAGCTCTGTCATGCTATCCAGGTCTATGCCCAAACAGTTCGAGCTTCTACTTTTAAAGATCCATCTCTCCAGAAATAAGTCTCTCACTGTTGCCACTTGTTATAGACCCCCCTCAGCTCCCATCTGTGCCCTGGACACCATATGTGAATTGATTGCCCTCCATCTATCGTCAGAGTTCGTACTGCTAGGTGACCTAATTGGAATTTGCTTACCAGCCAGGCTGACCGACAACTGAAGCTAGATGCCCTCAATCTCATACAAATTATCAAGGAACCTACCAGGTACAACCCCAAATCTGTAAACATGGGCACCCTCATAGATATCATCCTGACCAACTTGCCCTCTAAATACACCTCTGCTGTTTTCAACCAGGATCTCAGCAATCACTGCCTCATTGCCTGCGTCCGTCATGGGTCCGCGGTCAAACGAACACCCCTCATCACCATCAAACGCTCCCTAAAACACTTCTATGAGCTGGCCTTTCTAATCGACCTGGCCCGGGATTACTGGAAGAATATTGACCTCATCCCGTCAGTAGAGGTGGTTGTTCTTTAAAAGTGCTTTCCTCACCATCTTAAACAAGCTTGCCCTTTTCAAAAAAATTAACTAAGAACAGATATAGCCCTTGGTTCACTCCAGACTTGACTGCCCTTGAGCAGCACAAAAACACCCTGTGGCGTACTGCACTAGTGTCGAATAGTCCCCGGGATATGCAACTTTTCAGGGAAGTCAGGAAACAATACACACCGTCAAGGCTAGTTTTTTCAAACAGAAATTTTAATCCTGCAGCACTAATTCAAAAAGTTTTGGGACAATGTAAAGTCCATGGAGAATAAGAATACCTCCTCCCAGCTGCCCACTAAACTGACACTAGGAAACACTGTCACCACTGATAAATCCACGATAGAGAATTTCAATAAGCATTTCCATACGGCTGGCCATACTTTCCACCTGGCTACCCCAATCCCAGCCAACAGCTCTGCACCCCCTGCAGAAACTGACCCCCCCCGCTTCTCCTTCACCCAAATCCAGACAGCTGATGTTCTGAAAGAGCTGCAAAATCTGGATCCCTCCACTTCAGCTGGGCTAGACAATCTGGACCCTCTTATCCACCACCATTGTTGCAACCCCTATTACTAGTCTGTTCAATCTCTTTCGTATCATCTGAGATTCCTAAAGATTGGAAAGTGGCCGCGGTTATCCCCTCTTCAAAGGGGGAGACACACTAGACCCAAACTGTTACAGACCTATATCCATCCTGCCCTGCCTTTCTAAATTTTATGAAAGCGAAGTGAACAAACAGATCACCGACCATTTTGAATCCCACCGTACCTTCTCCGCTATGCAATCTGGTTTCCGACCTATTCACGAGTGCATCTCAGCCACGTTCAAGGTCCTAAACGATATCATAACCGCCATTGATGAAAGATAGTACTGTGCAGCCGTCTTCATCGACCTGGCAAAGGCTTTTGACTCTGTCGATCACCACATTCTTATCGGCAGAATCAACAGCTACTCTAATGACAGCTTCGCCTGGTTCACCAACTACTTTTCAGATAGAGTTCAGTGTGTCAAATCGGAGGGCCTGTTGTCCGGACCTCTGGCAGTCTCTATGGGCTTGCCAAAGAATTAAATTCTTAGGCCGACTCTTTTCTCTATAGATATCAATGATGTCGCTCTCATACACCATTCTGTTTCCTTCTGGCCCTTTTTTGGAACCGTGTTAACCTCCAGACGAGCTTCAACGCCATACAACTCCTTCCGTGGCCTCCAACTGCTCTTAAATACTAGTAAAATGAAATGTATGCTCTTCAATTGCCCTCACCCGCCCGCCCGACTAGCATCACTATTCTGGATGGTTCTGAATTAGAATATGTAGACAACTACTAATACTTAGGGTTCTGACTAGACTGTAAAGTCTCCTTCCGGACTCACATTAAGCATCTCCAATCCAAAGTTTAATATACTCAGCAAACTGGATGCAGTCTATCACAGTGCCATCTGTCACCAAAGTGGCAGGGTAGCCTAGTGGTTAGAGTGTTGGACAAGTAACCGCAAGTTTGCAAGTTTGAATCCCCAAGCTGAAAAGGTACAAATCTGTTGTTCTGCTCCTGAACAGGCAGTTAACCCACTGTTCCTAGGCCCTCATTGAAAATAAGAATTTGTTCTTAACTGACTTGCCTAGTTAAATTAATACAATTTGAGAAAAAAACATATACTACCCACCACTGCAACCTGTATGCTCTCGTTGGCTGGTCCTCGCTAGATATTTGTCGCCAAACCCATTGGCTCCAGGTCATCTATAAATCTTTGCTAGATAAAGCTCCACTCCATCGCACCTCACTGGTCACCATAGCAACACCCACCCATAGCACACACTCCAGCTGGCATATTTCGCTGGTCATCCCCAAAGCCAACACCCCTTTGGCCGCCTTTCCTTCCAGTTCTCTGCTGCCAATGACTGGAACGAATAGCAAAAATTACTGAAGTTGGAGACTTGTATCTCCCTCACCAACTTTAAGCATCAGCTGTCAGAGCAGCTTACTGATTGCTGCAGCTGTACACAGCTCATCTGTAAATAGGGGTCAGCGTGGTCCTAAAGTCATCTGTAAATAGGGGTCAGCGTGGTCCTAAAGTCATCCCGCTAATACTACTAAACTGCATTTGCCTTTTAATAGGGATTGGAATGATTTTAGCAGCCTATTACATTTTTTTGATGTTGAGTTAGGGTATAGTATCTGCCAATTGATGCCCCTGGGCTGGCTAGGCTGCACTTCCGCTCTCAAAATCCATGCCGATCTCAACTGTGTTACCGTTAAGACCTGCTTTCTGTGGGTCTTAGAACTTCCCATTAGCACTGTGTTAAATTGTAACTTTTGCAATGTTTTTAAGGAGACACCTCAAATATTGACACCCCTTCCACAGTGCAAGCAAGCTGATGTTAGACAGGATATTGCCGAATGTGGCTGTTACGAATTCCCTGCTGGTGATTCTTAGCACACCATCTCATTCTCACAGGCTTCTATTAGGGACACAAATTCTGTAACTTTCTAACTCCTGCAGCAGGCTCCTCCCCATCTGGAGCCAAGCTCCCCTCCCCATCTGGAGCCTAGCTCCCCTCCCCATCTGGAGCCTAGCTCCCCTCCCCATCTGGAGCCTAGCTCCCCTCCCCATCTGGAGCCTAGCTCCCCTCCCCATTAGGAGCCTAGCTCCCCTCCCCATCTGGAGCCAAGCTCCCCTCCCCATCTGGAGCCAAGCTCCCCTCCCCATCTGGAGCCTAGCTCCCCTCCCCATCTGGAGCCTAGCTCCCCTCCCCATCTGGAGCCTAGCTCCCCTTCCCATCTGGAGCCAAGCTCCCCTCCCCATCTGAGGGGCCAGTCGTAAACTGTCCCTTCAAAACTCTGGCACTATTTTTTAGTTTTATTTGTATTTCA